>NC_056746.1:943268374-943360874 GCF_019279795.1 Protopterus annectens
TTGATGAAAGCACTTAACATTGTTTTATTATTTTTATTCATTAAATAGTACTGTGGACTCGCAACATTGGTGCTCTTTTATTTTATTTGTTTTTTATTCAGAGCACTATTTGCACCACTTATTTGGACTTTGACATAGATAGGTAGCTTGTTCCAGAGTATGGAAGTCTCTGGGACAGGAATCTATCCCTCCAGTATGTTCCATTTATTGTGGTGACAAAGTTTAGGTCCCTAGAGCATGTATCCTGGAGGGATTGGGATTTCTTTAGGTGTAGCATGTCCAGCACTCTGGGTTTGACATAGCTTTGTATGTTAGGCAGAGATCACCTCAAAGTAGATGATATGCTATGGAGTAAAGCTGGAGTTTTTTGAGACAGTCAGAACAGGACATCTGTTTGAGGCCTGTAATCCTCTTTGTGAGGTACTTCTGTGGCCTTTCCAGCTGTTGCAGATATTTTGTGAGGTACATTCCAAAAAGGGAGTTGTACTCAATAATGGGTCTAATGAGAGCCGAGTAGAGGGGAACAATGACCTCTTTTTTCCTGGATGATAAACTTTTTGTGATGAGGTGTGCCATGTAGAAGGATTTCCTGACTACTGTGTTGATGTGATTATCAAGGGAGAGACTACTGTCCACCTGAGTCCCGAGGTATCTTATCACACCTTTAGTGTTAAGTGGACTGCCGCCTATGTAATAGTTCATGGGAACAGAGTTTTTTCCAAAGGGGATGACTATGCACTTTTTGGCATTTAGCTTGAGGCCATGGCTCTGACACCAGGCATCTGTCTCAGTGAGACCCTTCTGTAGGATGTCCACGTCATTTGGAGATTCGACTATGGCACCTAGTTTGAAGTCCTCTTCAAACTTTGTCAGCTAGAGGCCCTTTGTGTTAGCCCTTACTTCAGAGAAGTAGATATCAAACAGGAGAGGAACCAGGACTGAACCCTGTGGTACTCCACTTGTCACTGGTTTGAAGTCAGATTTGGAGTCTGCAACTTTTACAGTGTGGGTTCTGTCAGTGAGCCAGTTGGCAACCCATCTTGTGACATATGGATTTATACCCAGTTTAGTGAGTTTATCTATAATTCCAGAATGGGAGATGGTGTTGAAAGCCTTTGTGAGGTCAAGATAGGCTGGGTGAACTGCCTTACCCTTGTCCACGGCTTTGGTGACTGTTTCAAAGAAGTCAATCAGGTTCAGGAGGCATGATCTGCCTTTCACAAACCCGAACTGGGTGGAGTCCAGAGTATGGAGGTTACCTATGACTTTGTTTATGAGTTCCATGATGATACGTTCCTCGCTCTTGCAGACCAGGCCCATCAGGCTAATAGGGCGATAGTTCCCAGGGTCCGTGGTGGCTTCCCCTTTGTGGAGTGGTATAACTGTTGCTCTGTGCCATTCAATGGGAACAAAGCCTGACATGAGTCTATGATTGAACATGGTGCTTAGGTGGAGGGCCATTTCATTCTGAAGTGCATGTAGAATGCAGCCTGGGATGTTGTTCAGTCCCATGGAAGCTGTATTTTTGGCTTTGGAGAGTGCAGTTTTTACCTGCACAGTTGTGATTGCAGAGGCTCTGCATTCTACTGGTATAAATATGGGTCCTTTAGGGTGTGAGAGGGGGGTGAAGTTAGCACTGAACCCATCAGCCAGGATGTTGGCGATATCAGTTGGTTCTATAATATTTGTGCCATTGTGCTATATTTCAGAGCAGACATGATTGTTTCCATTGAGATTCTTGACATAGCTATAGAATGCTTTGTGGTTGTCTTTAGAATCGGTGGCAATCTTGTTTTCATAGCTATCTTTGGAGGATTTTATGAGGGATCTCAGTTTCCTACTGACGCTGACCAGGGAGCTCCTCCGCTCATGGGATTTTACTTTCTTCTGCAACAGTTTCTTCCTTCTGTTGTAGAGTTAGTTTATAGTGGGGGACCACCAGATTGGCTTCTTTTTTTGGAGGATAGCATCTTGGTTCTGTTAGGGATAGCACGATCCATGCACTTGTGTAAGTGCTTATAGAGTGCATTTGTGTAGGATTCTGCAGTCATAACTGTATTGCCCAACTGCATGGATGTCGTGAAGTTTACCACTTCTGTCATGCATGAAGTTGGCTTTGGAGAATTTTTTTTACAGTGGTTTCCTTAATGGGGGGTGGGGGTGGATGTGGATATCTATGGTGATTAGCTTATGGTCAGATCTGACCAGTGAAGATTTGACTTCAGGTGTGGAACACCGGTCACTAATGTTGGTAATGACTAGGTCTAGGATATTGCTGCCCCTGGTGGGAATGTGGATAAGTTGATCCAGGGCATTGGAGTTTATGAATTTTAGAAAGAATTGAGTGAAGGAGTTGCTACATGAGCAGTTTTCCCAGTTAATGGTGGGGTAGTTGAAATCGCCCATTATTAGAGTGTTTGGTTGAACCCTAATATTTTCCAGTATATCAAGAAAAGAGGAGTGAGAGTAATGGGACATGGTGGGAGATCTGTAGCAAGCTACAAATTGGATTGCAGTTTTGCCCAGAGTTAGTTCCCCTTGGATAATTTCAAATGCATTATGTTGGGCAACTAGCCTGGAGGTGTGGATATCCTTAATGAATATGGACACACCTCTGCCTTTGGTGTTCCAGTCCAGGTTAGATGGCCGAAAGGTATGTTATGAATTATAGCCTGGTAATGCAGGGGTGCTCTCTGGAGCCTTGAACCAGGTTTCAGTCACAGCACAGATATCAATGTTCTCCATTTTAAGGAGTGCCTCGAGTGAGTGCATTTTGAGGTTAAGTCTTCTAGTGTTGAGTAGCATTACCCTCAGTTTTTGTTTGCCTGTACCTGTTACAGTGGTAGGTTTGTCATTTGAATCTTGCCTAAAAAAGGCACTATAGGGGGTGGCAAGAGCCTTAGCCAGTATCTGGAATCCCAGGGGCGACAGGTGCAGGCCATCTCTGGCAAAGCATCGTGGCCTGTTGCTCATGTCATCCCAGGCAGACAGATACTGGATCACCTTAGAATGACACCAGAACCTTAGCCAATTGTTGAAGTCAATCATTTTGTCCTTGTACTGTGGTATTATTCTGGGCAAAGGTAGGATGCTACTCAGGGCTAGGGCCATATCTGCCTGAATTACAAGATTGGAGAGCTCTTCCATGTCTCTTTTCATGTAGTCCAATGAGGTACATCTCAGGTCATTCACACCAACATGAACAATGACTGAGTCATACTTGTACTTGTTGTGGAGTGACCTGAGTGCATGGGTTATGTGGCAGATCCTGGCACCCGACAGGCAGCTGACAGTAACATTCTCCTTGTCTAGTCTGGTGAGTGGAATATCCATGTGCCTGACTATAGAGTCACCTATGACTAATGTGTTGGGTATGTTGGTTTGCCTTATGGGCCGTGGTTGGGTGGCACACTGAGTCTGTGGGTTATGTGTCTTTTGGGTTGTGTTTAGGGGTGGAGATTGCTTGCATTTCTGCTTTGGAGGTCTCTGTTGCTTGGGCAGATTTTTATTGAGAGCCTCCATGAATATTTTTGTGTATTTATGTGTGGGTTTTGGTGGTGTAGGCATAATGGGACTATGTGATGAGTGTGGTGTGGTGCAAGTGTTTACCTTCTCCTCTTGACTGACAAGTTCAGTCTTGGGTTGAAAGAGCTTTGCCTCCAGTTTAGCTATATAAATGCATCTCTCACAGGTTGTAGTGTTGGGTGGTAGTAGGAGAAGGTTCTCAGTGTACATGAGGCAATTGCTACATTGCCCCAAGATGCCCAGATTCATCAGGTAGTCAGAAGAGAACACCGGAAGCTGTCCCTTGGACATGCCTGGGTAAGAGAACAATGGGAGCTGTCCCTTGGACATGCCTGGGTAAGAGAACACTGGGAGCTGCCCCTTGGACATGCCTGGGTAAGAGAACAATGGGAGCTGTCCCTTGGACATGCCTGGGTAAGAGAACACCGGGAGCTGTCCCTTGGACATGCCTGGGTAAGAGAACATGGGGAGCTGTCTCTTGGACATGCCTGGGTAAGAGAACACTGAGAGATGTCCCTTGGACATGCCTGGGTAAGAGAACACTGGGAGCTGTCCCTTGGACATGCCTGGGTAAGAGAACAATGGAGCTGTCCCTTGGACATGCCTGGGTAAGAGAACACCGGGAGCTGTCCCTTGGACATGCCTGGGTAAGAGAACACCGGGAGCTGTCTCTTGGACATGCCTGGGTAAGAGAACACTGAGAGATGTCCCTTGGACATGCCTGCAGAGAACACTGGAGCTGTCCCTGACATGCCTGTAAGAGAACACCGAGCTGTCCCTTGACATGCCTGGGTAAGAGAACACTGGGAGATGTCCCTGACATGCCTGCAAGAGAACACTGAGCTGTCCCTTGACATGCCTGGGTATGAGAACACTGGGAGATGTCCCTTGGACATGCCTGGATAAGAGAACACTGGGAGATGTCCCTTGGACATGCCTGGGTAAGAGAACACTGGGAGATGTCCCTTGGAAATGCCCGGGTAAGAGAACACTGGGAGATGTCCCTTGGACATGCCTGCAAGAGAACACCGAGCTGTCCCTTGGACATGCCTGGGTAAGAGAACACCTTGAGCTGTCCCTTGGACATGCCTGGGTAAGAAAACACTGGGAGATGTCCCTTGGACATGCCTGGGTAAGAGAACTCTGGGAGATGCCCCTTGGACATGCCTGGGTAAGAGAACACTGGGAGATGTCCCTTGGACATGCCTGGGTAAGAGAACACTGGGAGATGTCCCTTGGACATGCCTGGGTAAGAGAACACTGGGAGATGACCCTTGGACATGCCTGGGTAAGAGAACACTAGGAGATGTCCCTTGGACATGCCTGGGTAAGAGAACACTGGGAGATGTCCCTTGGACATGCCTGGGTAAGAAAACACCGGGAGCTGTCTCTTGGACATGCCTGGGTAAGAGAACACCGGGAGCTGTCCCTTGGACATGCCTGGGTAAGAGAACACTGGGAGATGTCCCTTGGACATGCCTGGGTAAGAGAACACCGGGAGCTTCCCTTGGACATGCCTGGGTAAGAGAACACCGGGAGCTGTCCCTTGGACATGCCTGGGTAAGAGAACACTGGGAGATGTTCCTTGGACATGCCTGGGTAAGAGAACACCGGGAGCTGTCCTTTGGAAATGTCTGGGTAAGAGAACACCGGGAGCTGTCCCCTGGACATGCCTGGGTAAGAGAACATCGGGAGCTGTCCCTTGGACATGCCTGGATAAGAGAACGCTGGGAGCTGTCCCTTAGACATGCTGGGTAAGAGAACATTGGGAGCTGTCCCTTGGACATGCCTGGGTAAGAGAACACCGAGAGCTGTCCCTTGGACATGCCTGGGTAAGAGAACACTGGGAGATGTCCCTTGGACATGCCTGGGTAAGAGAGCACTGGGAGATGTCCCTTGGACATGCCTGGGTAAGAGAACACTGGGAGATGTCCCTTGGACATGCCTGGGTAAGAGAACACTGGGAGATGTCCTTGACATGCCTGGGTAAGAGAACACTGGGAGATGTCCCTTGGACATGCCTGGGTAAGAGAACACTGGGAGATGTCCCTTGGACATGCCTGGGTAAGAGAACACTGGGAGCTGTCCCTTGGACATGCCTGGGTAAGAGAACACTGGGAGATATCCCTTGGACATGCCTGGGTAAGAGAACACTGGGAGATGTCCCTTGGACATGCCTGGGTAAGAGAACACTGGGAGATGTCCCTTGGAAATGCCTGGGTAAGAGAACACTGGGAGATGTCCCTTGGACATGCCTGGGTAAGAGAACACTGGGAGATGTCCCTTGGACATGCCTGTGTAAGAGAACACTGGGAGATGTCCCTTGGACATGCCTTGGTGATCACTATTTTCCTCTATTCAAGTGAGATAAGTAGGTAGTAGAGCTGTTTTCCTCTGAGCAACTGAGGAAGATAAGTACAAAAACTGTTATCCTCTAGGTAATGAGGAAAGCTGAGTGCTGTAACTTGTAGCTTATTCAGTGCTTACAACAGTTCTGAACCAGTGCTGAGCACGAAGAAGCAGATTCAAGTGCTAAAATTAATAATCTGGCTAGTTTTAAGGGAAAAACTGAAGAGCAGACTTTATGGTGCCAGAAATAGTTTAACCCTAGCTAGGTGGCACTGGGTGATGTGCAGACTCTCACAAACCCACGCAAACATGGGTTTTTAACTTAGAAAGTTACAAGGGATATAAATTAGCCCAAAACGGCCAATAAGGTTATTATCAGAGCTGAAAACCACTCCTCTTATGACAGATAGGCTGCTCTAATGCTTACCACTCTCACTTTGGAATAAGATTCAGGTAAACCACGAATAATGATGTTATTTCTTGACTCCTGGCTTCCAGATCCAATATTTTAGCTTGTAAATCTGAAACAGTTTTATCTCTAGATTTAAAAGTCACTTTCCAATAAGTCTGTTTTAACCTCCAAAGCTAAGATTTTATTTTCAATAGTAACAATACTATCGTTTATTTGCTTTAAGATTTACAAAGTCTGTAAACTGTTCTGAAAAGTTTTGTATAGCACTTTGGATTGGTTTTAATGCTATTTTTAGTTCTTCTAAAAGGAAATTTGAGCCATTTAAATCTTTATTACTTACATTAAAAGTTTCTGTAGGTTGTCTAGATGATTTCAGTCTTTTTGAACCTGAATCTTTTTCAGGAGAGAGCATTGAAGTATATTTGGCCTTTGTAGGCTGAGCCTCCATGGAGTCAGATTTTGTAGCCATGCCCAGAAATGGAATGCAGTTAGCAGGATACCAGGAACCAGGAACAGACTGGAGCAGTAGGAGTCCCAGCAGCAGAGAGACCAAGAATGTTCTGAGGTAAAATAAATCCCAGGATAATAATTCCAGAAGAAAAAATAATCCAAATGCATAGAAAAAGATTTATAAAATCTTTTAGTATAAAAATTTGAGGAAAAAGGTTGATGTAAAGTTGTAAAAAAAAACAAAAGTTAAATAGCTGTGAGGAGCTCAGAGAGTAAGGACTAGACTAGTCGGCGGCCATCTTGGAATCCAATCAGTGGCAATCTTGTTTTCATAGCTATCTTTCGAGGATTTTATGAGGGATCTCAGTTTCTTACTGACGCTGACCAGGGAGCTCCTCCACTCATGGGATTTTACTCTCTTCTGCAACAGTTTCTTCCTTCTGTTGTAGAGTTTATTTATAGTGGGGGACCACCAGATTGGCTTCCTTTTTTGGAGGATAGCATCTTGGTTCTGTTAGGGATAGCACGATCCATGCATTTGTGTAAGTGCTTATAGAGTGCATTTGTGTAGGATTCTGCAGTCATAACTGTATTGCCCAACTGCATGGATGTCGTGAAGTTTACCACTTCTGTCATGCATGAAGTTGGCTTTGGAGAATTTTTTTTACAGTGGTTTCCTTAATGGGGGGTGGGGGTGGATGTGGATATCTATGGTGATTAGCTTATGGTCGGATCTGACCAGTGAGGATTTGACTTCAGGTGTAGAACACCGGTCACTCATGTTGGTAATGACTAGGTCTAGGATATTTCTGCCCCTGGTGGGGATGTGGATAAGTTGATCCAGGGCATTGGAGTTTATGAATTTTAGAAAGCATTGAGCGAAGGAGTTGCTACATGAGCAGTTTTCCCAGTTAATGGTGGGGTAGTTGAAATCGCCCATTATTAGAGTATTTGGTTGAACCCTAATATTTTCCAGTATATCAAGAAAAGAGGAGTGAGAGTCCTGGGACATGGTGGGGGATCTATAGCAAGCTACAAATTGGATTGCAGTTTTGCCCAGAGTTAGTTGCACTTGGATAATTTCAAATGCATTATGTTGGGCAACTAGCCTGGAGGTGTGGATATCCTTAATGAATATGGACACACCTCTGCCTTTGGTGTTCCAGTCCAGGTTAGATGGCCGAAAGGTATGTTATGAATTATAGCCTGGTAATGCAGGGGTGCTCTCTGGAGCCTTGAACCAGGTTTCAGTCACAGCACAGATATCAATGTTCTCCATTTTAAGGAGTGCCTCGAGTGAGTGCATTTTGAGGTTAAGACTTCTAGTGTAGCATTACCCTCAGTTTTTGTTTGCCTGTACCTGTTACAGTGGTAGGTTTGTCATTTCAATCTTGCCTAAAAAAGGCACTATAGGGGGTGGCAAGAGCCTTAGCCAGTATCTGGAATCCCAGGGGCGACAGGTGCAGGCCATCTCTGGCAAAGCATCATGGCCTGTTGCTCATGTCATCCCAGGCAGACAGATACTGGATCACCTTAGAATGACACCAGAACCTTAGCCAATTGTTGAAGTCAATCATTTTGTCCTTGTACTGTGGTATTATTCTGGGCAAAGGTAGGATGCTACTCAGGGCTAGGGCCATATCTGCCTGAATTACAAGATTGGAGAGCTCTTCCATGTCTCTTTTCATGTAGTCCAATGAGGTACATCTCAGGTCATTCACACCAACATGGACAATGACTGAGTCATACTTGTACTTGTTGTGGAGTGACCTGAGTGCGTGGGTTATGTGACAGATCCTGGCACCCAACAGGCAGCTGACAGTAACATTCTCCTTGTCTAGTTTGGTGAGTGGAATATCCATGTGCCTGACTATAGAGTCACATATGACTAATGTGTTGGGTATGTTGGTTTGCCTTATGGGTTGTGGTTGGGTGGCACACTGAGTCTGTGGGTTATGTGTCTTTTGGGTTGTGTTTAGGGGTGGGGATTGCTTGCATTTCTGCTTTGGAGGTCTCTGTTGCTTGGGCATATTTTTATTGAGAGCCTCCATGAATATTTTTGTGTATTTATGTGTGGGTTTTGGTGGTGTAGGCATAGTGGGACTATGTGATGAGTGTGGTGTGGTGCAAGTGTTTACCTTCTCCTCTTGACTGACAAGTTCAGTCTTGGGTTGAGAGAGCTTTGCCTCCAGTTTAGCTACATAAATGCATCTCTCACAGGTTGTAGTGTTGGGTGGTAGTAGGAGAAGGTTCTCAGTGTACATGAGGCAATTGCTACATTGCCCCAAGATGCCCAGATTCATCAGGTAGTCAGGAGAGAACACCGGGAGCTGTCCCTTGGACATGCCTGGGTAAGAGAACACTGGGAGCTGTCCCTTGGACATGCCTGGGTAAGAGAACACCGGGAGCTGTCCCTTGGACATGCCTGGGTAAGAGAACTCTGGGAGCTGTCCCTTGGACATGCTGGGTAAGAGAACACCGGGAGCTGTCCCTTGGACATGCCTGGGTAAGAGAACACCAGGAGCTGTCTCTTGGACATGCCTGGGTAAGAGAACACTGGGAGCTGTCCCTTGGACATGCCTGGGTAAGAGAACACTGGGAGCTGTCCCTTGGACATGCCTGGGTAAGAGAACACCGGGAGCTGTCCCTTGGACATGTCTGGGTAAGAGAACACTGGGAGCTGTCCCTTGGACATGCCTGGGTAAGAGAACACCGGGAGCTGTCCCTTGGACATGCCTGGGTAAGAGAACACTGAGAGATGTCCCTTGGACATGCCTGGGTAAGAGAACACTGGGAGCTGTCCCTTGGACATGCCTGGGTAAGAGAACACCGGGAGCTGTCCCTTGGACATGCCTGGGTAAGAGAACACTGGGAGATGTCCCTTGGACATGCCTGGGTAAGAGAACACCGGGAGCTGTCCCTTGGACATGCCTGGGTAAGAGAACACTGGGAGATGTCCCTTGGACATGCCTGGGTAAGAGAACACTGGGAGATGTCCCTTGGACATGCCTGGGTAAGAGAACACTGGGAGATGTCCCTTGGACATGCCTGGGTAAGAGAACACTGGGAGATGTCCCTTGGACATGCCTGGGTAAGAGAACACTGGGAGATGTCCCTTGGATATGCCTGGGTAAGAAAACACCGGGAGCTGTCCCTTGGACATGCCTGGGTAAGAGAACACCGGGAGCTGTCCCTTGGACATGCCTGGGTAAGAGAACACTGGGAGATGTCCCTTGGACATGCCTGGGTAAGAAAACACCAGGAGCTGTCCCTTGGACATGCCTGGGTAAGAGAACACCGGGAGCTGTCCCTTGGACATGCTTGGGTAAGAGAACACTGGGAGATGTCCCTTGGACATGCCTGGGTAAGAGAACACTGGGAGCTGTCCCTTGGACATGCCTGGGTAAGAGAACACTGGGAGCTGTCCCTTGGACATGCCTGGGTAAGAGAACACTGAGAGATGTCCCTTGGACATGCCAGGGTAAGAGAACACCGGGAGCTGTCCCTTGGACATGCCTGGGTAAGAGAACACCGGGAGCTGTCCCCTGGACATGCCTGGATAAGAGAACACCTTGAGCTGTCCCTTGGACATGCCTGGGTAAGAGAACACCGGGAGCTGTCCCCTGGACATGCCTGGGTAAGAGAACACCGGGAGCTGTCCCTTGGACATGCCTGGGTAAGAGAACACTGGGAGCTGTCCCTTAGACATGCTGGGTAAGAGAACACTGGGAGCTGTCCCTTGGACATGCCTGGGTAAGAGAACACTGGGAGCTGTCCCTTGGACATGCCTGGGTAAGAGAACACTGGGAGATGTCCCTTGGACATGCCTGGGTAAGAGAACATCGAGAGCTGTCCCTTGGACATGCCTGGGTAAGAGAACACTGGGAGATGTCCCTTGGACATGCCTGGGTAAGAGAACATCGAGAGATGTCCCTTGGACATGCCTGGGTAAGAGAACACTGGGAGATGTCCCTTGGACATGCCTGGGTAAGAAAACACTGGGAGATGTCCCTTGGACATGCCTGGGTAAGAGAACACTGGGAGATGTCCCTTGGACATGCCTGGGTAAGAGAATACTGGGAGATATCCCTTGGGCATGCCTGGGTAAGAGAACACTGGGAGATGTCCCTTGCACATCCCTGGGTAAGAGAACACTGGGAGATGTCCCTTGGACATGCCTGGTTAAGAGAACACTGGGAGATGTCCCTTGGACATGCCTGGATAAGAGAACACTGGAAGATGTCCCTTGGACATGCCTGGGTAAGAGAACACTGGATGATGTCCCTTGGACATGCCTGGGTGATCACTATCTTCCTCTATTCAAGTGAGAGAAGTAGGTAGTAGAGCTGTTTTCCTCTAAGCAACTGAGGAAGATAAGTACAAAAACTGTTATCCTCTAGGTAATGAGGAAAGCTGAGTGCTGTAACTTGTAGCTTATTCAGTGCTTACAACAGTTCTGAACCAGTGCTGAGCACGAAGAAGCAGATTCAAGTGCTAAAATTAATAATCTGGCTAGTTTTAAGGGAAAAACTGAAGAGCAGACTTTATGGTGCCAGAAATAGTTTAACCCTAGCTAGGTGGCACTGGGTGATGTGCAGACTCTCACAAACCCACGCAAACATGGGTTTTTAACTTAGAAAGTTACAAGGGATATAAATTAGCCCAAAACGGCCAATAAGGTTATTATCAGAGCTGAAAACCACTCCTCTTGTGACAGATAGGCTGCTCTAATGCTTACCACTCTCACTGATAATCAGAAAGACCTTCCACTACCACAACAAGGTCTGGACCACTCAGAAACACAGACTAAAGTCCTGAAACCAGCAGATCTGGGAACTGGACTATTCTAGTATAGGAAAGGGCAGGAAATGAGCAGTTAAGGTAGTATTTCTTTGTTTTTTATTTCATTTTTTTAAGAAATTAAGCAGCAAAAAACAATGTAAACAGTAGAAATGCACAGAAAAGGCTGTCACACTTAAATGCAGTTTAAATTTTAACTTTTAAGCAAATAAATCAAGTGCACACACAGTAAAATGATTTAACAGTAAAATGCAGCAGAAATACAACAGAACCACAGTAAAAACGGCTTTTTAAACTGCGATAAGCTAAAACAGTTAAGAGAAAGCCCAAAACGTACTTAGATCAGCAAAAAAGTCATTTCTGGTGCTGTAGTAGTCTGCAGGATGTCCAAACAAGATCCGCCGAGCTAAAACAAGTGCAAACCCATGCAAACATGGGTTTTTAATGCAGAAAGTTGAAAGGGATAGAAATAAGCCCAAAATAGCCAGTAAGGTTAATTTCAGAGGAGGAAAACATTCCTCTTGTGACAGATAGGCTGCTCTAATGCTTACTACTCTCACTGATAAGCAGAAAGACCTCTCACTACCACAACAAGGTCTAGACCACTCAGAAACACAGACTAAAGTCCTGAAACCAGCAGATCTGGGATATGGACTATTCTAGTATAGGAAAGGGCAGGAAACGAGCAGTAAAGATAATATTTTTTTAAGAAATTAATCATCAAAAAGCAATTTAAGCAGTAGAAATGCACAGAAAAGGCTGTCAGACTTGAGTGTGACACCTACAGTACTAAATGCAGATTAAATTTTACCTTTTAAGCAGATAAATCAAGTGCACACACAGTAAAATGATTTAACAGTAAAATGCAGCATAGGCCTTGTATGTATGTTTTGCACTGCACTGTTGCAATCAAATGTAATTCAAAACTACATAGTAAATAAAAGAAGGCAATTATTAGCTTTAAATAGCTTAACAGCAGTAGAATGAAGTTCAGGCCGTGGTGGTGCAGCGGTTAGCATTGTCACCTCACAGCAAGAGGTTCTCTGGTTCGATTCTCAGCTGGAGTGCCTTCTGTGTGGAGTCTGCATGTCCTCCCCATGGTTGAGTAATGTTTAAAGACATGTATGTGCGTGCGTGAATGGGTGTGCCTTCATTGAAGGTTGGGTGTCGGGCTGGCACCGTAAAAATCTACTGCCAATCATACGTGGACCAGCATTCCGCTGTGGCGACCCCTAAACGGAAAAAGTCCAAAGACATTACTTTACTTACAGCAGTAGAATGAAGTATAGAATTTTATAATAAAATGAATGACAGATGACAGTTTTATTTATAAAAAGTATTTCAGTTTTCTAGAACTCTAGGAAGTATATAAATGAAAACCATGAAACAGATTTCACCAATTACATCAGCATTTTGAGAAAATAACCAATACCTTACAATTTTATTTAAACTAACTGTTGTTAATCTACAGTTCTGGAGGAGAAGCTCTTTCCTGAAAAATGGAATTCTTCTTGGTCCCCAGTGAGACTCCCCTAATGAACAGCCCAAGTTTATTACAATTCCAACAGGAGAACAATGCTCTGCTGTCATGGCAACATTTTCTTACTCTTGCAGACTCAGTGCAAGTGAATTATATGTATGAGACAAAGTGATGTCTTATGTTCATTAAAATATGATGTTAAGGAGGTGGCAAAGATAAGAGTGTCTCCTGAGATTTAAGCCTTGGAGAGAGTGACCTGGTTGTCCTAGCTCAGTGATTTGTCACTAATGTCAAAAGTAACTGTCAAAAAATGACATCTGTTTATCTGGTAAGCTCAAACTTGGTTAATATTTTTTTCCTTATAATCGTCTTAACTTGATGCACTGTATAACAGAGTCCTGAGCAGAGCAGCAATACTGAGAAGGAATTCTTATATGCTTCAGCTAGTACATCATCATTGGAAGTCTACTGATACTCAACATGCTGATAGCAGATGCCCGGTTTTTGAGAGCATTGCAGTTCAAACACAATGTCTTTACTTGCAGTTTAGGATTTAGAGGGAAAGAATCAGTCAAGTGCATGCTTTTGCATGTCAAAGGGAATGCTTTTGTATAACTACTGTCCTTTGAACTTTTAGCACACAGCGGTATGGACAGGAAGATTTTCCACAGCATACAGAGGCCCTGTACATGGCAGTTAACTTTTAGAAGTTTCTGGTACAAAAACAGATGGATACAAATAGACAGGGCCCACGTAAGAGAATGAAAGATTGTAAGATTTTTTTAATTGTTGTTTTTTCTGTTCATCTGTTTCAGAAACAATACATCTACTTCATGTAAGCTATTGTACTACTGGGATGGTGAAGCAAATATTAGAAAATGTGTCAGAGAATGTCCTTTTCCCAGAACTATTTACTGGGGATGTGCCTGGATTAGGGGAAATCATATGTGTTCCAAACTGTTGATACAGATCCTGAACATAATTAATTAAATTAATAAAGAGTGTACATAGTACAATGTGGCAAAATGCCAGTGGTTGTAACAGTGTACAAAGTGAAAATGTGCCCATCTGCACAGACACACACACACACACACACACACACACACACACACACACACACACACACACACACACACACACACACACACACACACACACACACATAAACATGAGCATGTGCATACAGACACACTCCCACCTCCACAAACATGGTGTAGTATATGCCAAATTATGTGTATGCTAGTTGTGGTAATGCAGTTGTGTATTTTGTGCCTTCTACTTTTTGTATAATGAGCTTCCATCTTGTCAGGTGGGGAAGGACTGTAACACAAACTAAATAAGAGAACAGAATCTTCTTAGTGGCAACGTATCTTGTCACTGGCTCCCACTTGCTTGTGTGATAACTGAAAGTGCAAGTCTCTAAAGTTTGAAAACTAAACTATGATACAAACACAAAAATAAACAATGATTAAAATGCATTTTGAAACTCACTGTTGCATTATTAAGCAACCTTTTGGAGAGGGGGTTCACTCCCTGCACCCCTGGATATGGAGAGGGGGTATACCTCCACTTCTCTTGCTATTTATATATACTAGTTTGAAGATCATTATACCTCAGAGTGAGAAGGAATGTCTTGAGGTACTACAGTTTTAATCTTTAGTATATATTCTTTCACATTCCCACTTACTGCTCTGTTACTCCAAGGGTTGCATTTACAGACCTCAGAATTTCAAAAGACACCCAGCATCATGGTCTCCAGCACCTCAGGGCATTACAAACAAAACCTTCATGATTTATATTTGAGAGCAGTACATTCAGGAGTTATAGCCATGATGGACCATAAAACCATCCATACATGCAATACAAAGGCTTACTGGTGGCATATTGTGGGACCACTACTAGTGGTGATGGGTTAACATAGATGTAGCTCACATCTATCAAATTGTTTTTGGCTTCTCTGAGTTCAGATTTGTAGGGTTGACACAAATATGAAGGATTTGACATAGATCTCACTATTAATATCCCTAGTATGTACAGAACACTGAGTGACACTCTGCAGTATATGCATATATTATCATGTTTGTTTGTGATCTTTGCTTGTATGATGTCAACAGCTATAGCAACACCATTTCAGCAACAGTAAGGGGTGATATCAAATGTGCATTCCTGGGCAGGTGCTATTTAAAACATTCCTACTGAGGCCTCTTCAACAGTTTGTGTGTTATACATGCTATACTCACTTTGTCCCTTGTGTATTTGCATACGCATAATGAACATATTATCTGGTCTCACACTTGAAGGTGCAATGCTTTAGATCAGGGGCAATCTGATACTTTAGGGTCAGATGCTGTACACATACCAGCAGTGGTGTCTACAACATCTGCAGGGACATGTGTAATGCATTTTATACATAAATGACAACTTTATGTTACCCATGCAATATCAGCCTCTCTCACTACTGTATTTTTGCTGGAACAATATCACCTGCTTTGCAGAGTTTATACAAACCAAAGGGTAAATCTTTACATCATTTCTCTGTGATTGGTCTTTTTGATGATGATCTTTACATTGCCATATTTTGTGCTGTCATGTTATTTGTATTTTATTTTGTTTTTATTTGTCATTTGTTTTTACATTTACATATATTATTTTGTGTTTAGGTTTGTAAACACTATAAATAAAATAAAAATGAGGTCATAGATGTCCTGGTTCATGGTACAGGCACTGCTGACTCATGTTGATATTTGAAGCAGATAAAAGTCCTACACTGGACACAGGCAGTGTAAGGCTTTCAGACTCTCTTACTAATGAGGTACATGGTTCCATTAACAGCAAACATATATCTGCCATGTGCAAAAATGCAGATGCAAATGTTCTGTTACCTCAGACAGATGTCCATTATGTGATAGTAAAGTATGTTGCTGTGAATACCATGGAGTGCCATTGCAGATATCCATGAGAAATAGATGTGGCTGTGGTAACACCTCTAGGTAGTGAATTCATGCATATTACCTTATCAGATTAGGCATGACTGCGGTGGTGGTGCCGTGGTAGCATTGTCGCCTCACAGTAAGACGTTGTCCTGTTCGATTCTCAGCTAAAGCGTCTTCTGTGTGGAGACATATGTGAATGGGCGTACCTTCCTTGAAGGTTGTGCGTCAGAGCTGGCAACTCTGCATGTAAAAATCTACTGCCAATCATTAGCAGACCAGAGTTCCGCTGTGGTGACCCCTAACCAGGAAAAGCCAAAAGATACAACAACAACCTTATCAGATTAGGCAGACAGGCATGTTGGAGCAGTACAATACACATTACGAGTGCTATAGTGTATGACGCACATGAACGGTGAGTCCCTATGTCTGGTAGTCATGATGAATGTGATGTATATGTGCATCTGTACTACTGTGTAATGATGTGGCTGTGTGCATGTTGGTACACAGAATTATTGTAATTTATGGTACCTCTCTATACTCTATGATACCTTACATGAGCAGAGTGACAAATGCATTGCCCAGGGAACTGTCCCCACACATGGCAGGTAACACCCCCAACATACAATGCGGGTATATAGATGTGACCACTGCTATCCTGACTTGCAGTTGCTCTGTTTGCAAACATTATTACAGATGTTATTGGTTTTGCCACTGCTATTCATGGTGTTGATGCCTACATTGCCAATGCTGTATGTAACTCCGTAATATCACTGATTTAAATCTTGAGGACATCATGGTGCCAAGGATGTGTACCTAGTGTAGTATGGGTATTGTAGGCATGTCCATGTAAGCTCGATAAGCCTTTCAGAAGTGGACAGCATGGATTGCCTTTCTGTACCAGACATGTATCCGTAGCACTTTTGCTGAGTGATGTTAAGCGACTCAGTTGTGCACATGCTCATTTATTCACAGATGAGCATATTACAACATTATTATGCCTGTCAGCAGACATATGGTTAGATGAAAATATGTGAATACATTCCCAGCACAAACTGAGATGTTACTATCCCTGCAAACTCACAGCGAGAGTTGATAAGACTACATCTGAAATGTATGTAATTCTGGAAGCCTCATTTATCTGAAAACATTGGCAGGATGCAAATGGCAGTTCAGATGAAGACAACAATGATGGTGCATGCAAATTTAGCTACGGGTCTGTTTGAATCTGAATATATTTGTAGTTCTTCAGGTAGTGCCCTGGCTTTTGAAGATTTTATAAGATCACTGCAAAACAAGAGATATGGGCTACGTTTTTCAGGTAATGCTTTGAAAGATAAAGTTACATATTTAGATGTAGAATTAGAGATAATAAGTGGGTGTGAGTGTTCTATGTTATTCTGTAAACTTATAGGTGTTTTTGATTATTTAGATGGGAAAAGTTTCATTTTTTTCCTATTTACTTGTCTAGATTCCTTGTTGGAAGTTTTTGAGAGCAGGGTGGACATGTAGCATGAGACAGGATTTGTTTTGTGTAAAGCTACCAAAATAATGAGTATGTTTGTAGAAAGGGATTACCCTGAATATGATGTTAAGAAAAAGTTTATAAAAGTATCTAGGCTGTCCCAATTAGAAGCTTTGGGAGAAATAATAATATTTATAAGGAACATAAAAAAATGTTTATTTTGTTATCCAGTATAATACTATAGTTGAAAAGGTAGCTGATACATCAAGGACGTATACCGAAAAGCATTGATTTCTAATCAATATCTGAAAAAATATTACCATCATTTCCTAATATTTCATATACTAAGGGTAAAAGCTTAGCCAATTATTTGGTGAGGGTTAGGTTTGTTTTGAAGAAACAATAGCAGTAAACAGAGATGTGGTTTTAAATGTTGATACTATGGTTTGCAATTCATGTTGTTTGTAAATATGTAGCCCAAACTTTTGAAATTAATAATGGACATATAGATTTAATCTTTCCATCCATTTGTCCACCAACTCTTTTTTCCATTTTTGTACATGGAGTCAGGGTGTCATTTCATCTGTGACTATCATTTAGAGTCAATGTTCACACCACTGGGTGGCTAGCCCTGTCATGATAATGGACGTAGATTTAACGTCATTGGAAAATTTTCTTGTAACTCAGAAAGAAATATGTATGTTATGTCTTGTTCCAGTAATACATTTTATATTAGTGAAACTAATAGAAAGTTTAAAATCTAGATTACAGAAACATGTAAGGGATACAAAGAACATTACATTTGTTAGTTTTGTGGTTGGACATTTATGCAGTTTTCTAACAACAGAACTCCATGTCTGAAAACAACTGTTTTAGATAGCATAGGAGGATGCAGTTGTATTGGAGTTAAGGATTTCTTACAATATAAGGAAAAGTATTCTTATTCTGAATTTGGAACTTTAAAACCTAATGGCATGAATGTGGAAGTCTTTTAAGTTAACTGTATGACTGGTTGTTTTTAATTGTATTTAATGATGGCGGTGTTATACTGTGTATACTTCTTTGAAGGCTGTTGCTGAAGAGACAGAGTTTTACAGTAAAGCAGATACCTTGTTTATTTTGTTTTCATTTTCAACAATAATGTAGTAATCTACCCAAGATGCTATATAAATATAGAATAATACGTTCAACACTAATGGTCCTAAGAAAGAAGACACAGTGTGGCTGACACACACACACACACACACACACACACGCACGCACGCACGCACACACGCATGCACACACTCACTCACTCACTCACTCACTCACTCACTCACTCACTCACTCACTCACTCACTCACTCACTCACTCACTCACTCACTCACTCATGCAGTCAGTCAAGTAAGCAAGCAGTTAATTGACTAAATAGATTTTTCTGTGAGCTTATAGGTTCATAGGTTCATAGGTAAGTACTAGGCTATCTGCCCATGGGCATTTATAAGCCTAGCCACAGAGTGATGGCTTTCGCCTCCCCATTAGATTAGTAACCTGGGCCTCTATCAACAGGGCTCCTGAAGTGATCCCAGGGTAGAACGTACGATTACCCATCCACTCATCAAGATTTCTCTTGAAGAGGGTCAGAGAGGAGCTTATAACTTAGTACGGTACAACACTTAAAGACAAAGCATAGTAAGCACCTGTACTCCAATAAATTATCAATTAAAATACATTGATGGATGACTCAAACATTGAAAACTCCGGTATACCTTATAAAATAAATACATTTTCAGGGACCCAATGAAGGATTCAACAAAGGTGCTCTCCAGCAATTGCAAAGCTCATGAATTCAGGGGAAAGGGGCCTGGTGTGAAATGTCATGTCTTCCGCAAGTTTCACACCACATTCTGGAATGACTGCTATTTTCTTGGCAGGCTGTGAAGAGAAGGGGTCATGATGTCTGGTAGAAGGTCAAAATTTCCTAAACATAGGATGTATTTTAGGACAAGCTTTGTGGTTGTATCTTATGACGGTTGTACCTACTGCGGGTATATGATTATTTCACCTGAAGCACGTATAGTTCTATCACAGTACATAGAAACACAGGAAGATATTAATGAAACAAGATATATGTACATTTCATTCATTTACATGACATATCAGACAAACATTAAGTAGTGCTGAGTCCACAGGATCACTACTACCACAAAATAAGGTACAGTGTTTTCTTTCTAAAAGAAGGGAGTCCCTAAGTATCCCTTTCATTCTTTTCAACACTTAACTTATTCATTTCACGGTTACAGAAGGTAGAGCCTAACCCAGAATGCAGCACGTATAAGACAAGGACCATTGGTGCATGGGTGCTAGTCCTTCTCAGAACACACACACATGCACACACACACACACACACACACACACACACACACACACACACACACACACACACACACACACACACACACACACACACACACACACACACACACACACACACACACACACACACACACATGTATAGATAAACATACACAAAGGCATATACATACATACAAATTCATGCATACAAGCAGATGCACAGACATGCACACATACATATACACACACGCATACACAAATGCATCTACATTCACAAACACACACAGACAGACACACACACATGCATGCATGCACACAAATGCAATTAACACAGACGAATCAAACAGAGAAGCAGACAGATAAACTCAGGCATTCATACAAATGCACAGATGGACACATGTGCAGACAAACATACACACGTACAAACAGACATAGACACTTACACATGCACACTGAATTACACACATGCATACACAAACAGACACACACACGTATGTACACACAAATGCACGTGACACAGACAACATAGACAGACAGGCAGACAGACAGGAGTGCGCGTGCCCACACACACACACACACACACACACACACACACACACACACACACACACACACACATGATGCAGTGCCTGGCACAAAAGGAGGCTACAGGTAAGGTTTTCTCCCCTGCAGAGTAAATACTCCATCATAAGGTAATGTACAGTGATAACATTAGGTAAAATGGGGGAGTTGAGATGGATCACAAGGCTGCTGGTAGGGGTAGATTGTCACACTGGTAAGTGACCATTTATATATGAGTATCTGTCTGATCATTGATATGCACAATCATTGGCTCCCAGTACGCCGACTGAAAACTATCAGTTCCCTGTCTCACTGAATCACTGAAATAGACTTTAACTTGACTTGGGCTTTTTCAGGGGGAAGAAGATGCATTTTGCTTTGATGCACCCATTTCAGTACTTCAATGAAATTGGAATCATTGAATGTCAGTTGATGTACTACAAGTTGATGACTGTGCACACTGGTAATCCTGGGGTAACACACACATGCACACACACACACACACACACACACACACACACACACACACACACACACACACACACACACACACACACACACACACACACACACACACACACACACACACACACACACACATAAGATCGATGGTTGAAAACATCGAACAACATATGGTCGACACCATATGGTCGATGTCTTCAAACGTCAACCTTATAAAAACACAAAAAAAAAAAAAAAAAGAAAAAAGTACCTTAATGGGTTAAACAGGGGGGCAAGCCCCTCTGTACCACCCACGCGGGGGGCTGTGCCCCCCACACCCCCTGCTACTTAAATATACCAACTCTGAGACTGTACTACATTGCAGTAAATGGAAATCTCCCCTTACGGAGATTTTCGTTTACATGTATGAGATTCTGAGCATTCGATATTCTCATGCCGACAATGTCAGATTCAACATTGTCGGCTTTCAAGAATATAATATAGACCCTATATATATATATATATATATATATATATATGGGTCTAGGACAATTCAATGAAAGCACATTTCACTGAAACTCAGATGACTGTTCACAATTCACTGAAAGCTCATTTCACTGAAAACTCAATTTACTGAAACTCATTTCACTGAAAGTTATATATGGCCTTTACCCCACTGTAGTATGACCCTGGAGTTAGTATATATAGTAAGGGGGGGTGTGGGTGGCATGGCCTCCCCACCTATTTTAAATATTTTGAACTATAGACATGGATACTTACAATTCCAGTAAATTACTTTTCAGAACACAATATATAACCAAACCCCATACCAACCAAAGTGGGGGGGGGGGCTATGCCCCCCACTATATATACTAACTCCAGGGTTGCATTATTAGTAGGAGTACATATAAATGGTGTTATGTGAAATGTCTAGTTTGCAAAGAACAGTCTGTGTGAGGAGAGGCACTTTGGTTCCTTTACACAAAGCTGTTCCTGACTTAGAAGCTGAAAAGTGTACAATTCTCTTGAGTTACTAGAGTTAGTGGGACACTCAGTTATTTCACTGTAGTGTAACAGTAGGCCTTGTTTGTCGCACATTGCTGCTTTCCCTTACTCCAGTGAATATCTGTTAGGATGTAGCCAGAAGCATTGAGGATGCCTTTGGTACTGTAAAGTGAGTGTTTTAGTCTGTGGTACTCAACACTAGTGCAGCTTCTGAATGTTCAGAGCTGACACGTTACTAGCATACCTCTTAACTTCTTAGCACAAGAAATCTGGACAAAGCCTAAAATAATGGGGGACAAAGGCCATGAAAAAGGGACAAATTTTAAATATTGCTCTTATAAACTTAGAAAGTTTTCTAGAATAAGAAAGTTTGTGTTAGTATGCATTTTCTGAAGGATCTGAAGTGTGAAATGTGGGAATCTGAAATGTATGCCATTATTTAGTGACTTCAATCCTTAGTGATTTACCAGAAAAACACAAATTTTCTAAGGACCAGGCCAAAAATATTTGGAAAAAATCTAGCCATTCTGCAAAAATCTGGACAGTTGAGAGATATGAGGTTACTCCAGAGTAGATACTTGTCATTTTGAAAGATTTGCCTATAATGAGATGTTAGTGCTGGACTCCAGCAGTTAGTCAATACCTCTTGTGATGACTGTGGTTCCCAATTTCATAACACTGATGGTCATCAACACAGAAATATGTATCATGGACAACCACGCCGCTTTAACTGTATACATCCAAATGACTACAATTTTGTCGGATATCATATGTATTATATTGTGGAAGTTATCCCATGATGAACATCATGGTGTCCTTGTACTTGGAATTTTGTAAATGTCTATATCCAGATTCAATATCCACTGTAGATACTTCCAGTGGTTCAGAGGGTAACATTTGGCACTCTCATAGCTGTTATCAAATCCAGGAACAACCAAAGGAATAGTTCATAAATGTAGAATACAACAGGCACTCTCTCCTCATAAGTGATCTGGAAGTGTGGTAAACCATGTTACACTATTCCATCTGGTGCATAAAGTCAATATACCAGAAATAATGATATGCTTAGTAATCAAAGGAGACCCAGACCTAGAAATGCTCAAACCTACGATGATTACTATCAATGGGTGGTGCTGAAAAGACATATTTGTGTGGTGTGTGTGTGTGTGTGTGTGTGTGTGTGTGTGTGTGTGTGTGTGTGTGTGTGTGCGCGTGCAGGTGTGGACTGAAGAGTAAGGAGTAATGCCCTTAAAATATGGCTGGCCACCCTGGGTGGCCTAAATAATAGGATTTCTCTTGCAACCAAGAGATACAAGTCCAGATTATCCAACAGAAGTTCATTTCTCAAGTCTTACTCAGAAGACACAAAATACTGCCCATAGCTTGCACTGGCCAAAGTGACGTCACAGGTAGACTTCACTTTGGCAAAGAAATGTGTGTCATGGAAAACAGGTTCCAGGAAAGAGTGTTAATAAGTATCATGAAGAAAACTGTATCTCAGAATAAAATGTGGAGAAAAAAATAATTTTTAGATAAAACTACTTGTAAGCAGTTAAGATCAAATGACAGATTAATAAACAATTCTACTTTGGTGTTATGGTGAGCAAATTACACAGCAATATAGAGTTTGATAACAAAGATCGTTTTACCCACAGGTCTACAACACTGTGTACTTTAATAAGTCTGCCAGATATCTGTAATAACACCATTTATCTTTAAAAAGGCTTTCAGGGCCTCTTTGTAACAAGATATGATTACTAAGGAGAACAAAGCTACTACACACACAAATGTCAACCCTGTGATGTGATAGCAAGTCTATTTGTGGAATGATTTGCCTAAGGTTTCACCTCTGAAATTTGGATCTCCCCTGCAGTGTGAAGAAAAGGGGTTAGGGGAATGTCTGTGGTTATATGTAGCAGGATGTAACTTTTATTTCTTGTAGATTTGTTTTTTATTATTATTGCAGTTTTAATGTTCTTTCAAAAGGAGTATTATATTCAGCATATATTATTCTAAGACTCTTTTGAGTTCTGTGGAGTGGTGTGTCCCTGTAGAAGGCTGGGCAAGAAAGCAGCAAGTTAATATGTCTTGTGCTAATATGAATCCTGCATTAAAAAAATGGCACAGCTAAAAAAATGAAACAAACAGCAGGAAACACTGTTAGGTGTAGATGCCAGGTCAATCAAGTATAATTCTTGGAGCACTTTCTGTTACAAAGTACAAAACAAAGTGTCAGTTTTTGCAGTAAAATCTTTTTGTACAATTTTTGATTCATATATTTCAAGACATTTATGAAGAACACTTATATATGCACATTTTTGCAGTGTATTTATATTGCCAAAAACAGACTGCAGGTGTTTAATTTGCAAACAGCTTATAGTTTCATTTAAGCATTATTTTCCTTTCTGATTCACACTACAATACTGTGTAGGCAGACAGTTCATTCAGACTGGGTAGATGAAACTGAGGTACCAAACAATTCAGATACATGATACCAATGCTTGAAAGAAGGACACTTTATTTGCATATGTAGTGAGTATTTAAAATTGATATGCCATGGTAGAATTGTCTCTTATCTTTTTCCACATCTTGTCATTATTTGCCTCTGATGATTATTGATTCACACCGAATGAACTGACTGGGTGTGACAATCAACCAGTGAACAGGCCTCGTGTGGAACATCTTTATTAGATCTAATTATAAGTTTTACAGAAACCCTAAATAGAGAACAGGGATTCTAGGGCCTACTAAAAGTCATAACTATATTACATTGCTTCATTTTCAAAAAGGGCCTTGGACTGTGTTTAGCTATGGTTGAGTCTGTATTCCAAATCATACAAACTTATTATTTTATGTTTTCCTAAAACATATGAATTATAGAACAAAGCACCAGTGATCCCAAAGTGGCACAATAGGTAACACACTTACTTTTGGTATTGGAAAATTGGGAGGTTGTGGGTTCTATTCCCACTCCAGAGTGGCATCACTACCTTCTGAATGTGTTATCTTTGAGTTGACATGGTAAATCTGCTTAAGTTGGTGGTAGCTCAGGTGAATGTCAGAGATCCTGTGGCATCTCTCAAAAAGAGTAGGGGAAGATGCCCTGACCCAATTACCCCTTGTAATAGGAATGCCCCCTTGGGTCTTCCCAGAAAAGAGACCATTAGACTGGTTGGACTAATGTTGTCAGCAAAGGATAAATAAAACTGTAGAAAGATAATTATTCCCATTGACATGATATTATATTTTATTTTACTGATTCTTGATTTTGATTTTCCTTTATAGGAAGAAGAGCTCTAAGGCTCATGTTATTAACACAACCAGTCAGTTTGTTCCAGCAAAGTACTTAAAAACATTTTGCCTAGCAGAAAATGATAAGACTGTTTCAGGCCTGACTGCTGATGTCACTTACTGAAGCACACGGATAGGTCATGAAAAAAAAAAACATGTTTCTTCAGATTGTAGGTCACATGGCCCCAAGTCCTTGATATACATCAGAACAAGCCTTATTCCTTTCCCTGGAATTGTTATATAATGTCAGAGATACTGTATTTTTTTACATATGTGTGACTTTCTGTTTAATGAGTGCTGAGATGGACACTAAGGTAGGGATTTTCAGAATAACTTGTCCATGTTATTACTGCCATTGTATTCAAGAGGCTAGCTGATTAATGCTGAATATTAATAGTCAATGCATATCAGTGACTCAAGCTTTTGTAGAGGGTACAACTCCTTTAAAATGTTATCCCTGTACATGTGATAGTTCCTGTATTAAAGGCTAGGTCAGTCAGACACCACTTAGCTTTGCATACTTTGATAGCTATTACTAATGAGTATCAGTGAATACTTTTACATTAGATGTTGTAGTGTATGTTATATTAATTAATGTATTGATTTATTTTTATTTCTAAAAACGAATTAAACTACAGTTTTAAGCAAGATTTGATTGAGTAAACTGTTCAAGCTAAAGAGATGCCTACATAAAAACCATTCCAGAGCTAAATAATTAGAAGTCAACAGCAATGTTTTGCAGTTAAATGACATGAACAACATTTAGAATAATTCCAATGTGAGCAAGACAAAATATGCTCCCAGTAAACTGTGCTGCTTTGTAAAAATGAGAAAAAAAGAACGTTAACAGTACATTTTCATGAATTTTGTTGAATAATATATTCACTGTGTCTTCATTGCTCCCTTGCGGTTGTATCTGATTAAAAATAATTGCAGGTGCAACAGTAAAATAAAATGTATTCCAAAGAAATATGGTAAGAAGAATATAATGTAACAGGGAAAGCAGGGTATTGCCAAAATAAACAGCTAAGCTGCAGTGTATTCTTTAGCACGTGAAAGGCTGATTATGAGGAAGGGCAGAAACATTTTGAAAGGAATGAGCTATATAGAAACCGTCTTGAGACTTGGGGCCAGATTCCAAAAGATCGGCACAACGCAGTGCACGAAACCTTCTGAGCAATGTAATACATAAATGAGAAACAATGAGGAATTAGCATATAGGTGAGCAGTAACTGTCAAGCATCAAATTAAGGCACAAAGGTGCCCCTAGATAGGAGCATCTATAAAGACTTAATCAAAGGCATGAAGTTTGCAAATCGGGAGCTTTTTGGGAAAGGCATATAGGTTGTAAAATGATAATACATATGTTGCAGATGATAAATTATATGTCTATGAGATATAATGGAGGTGAAGGCCACATACATAGGTATGTCATTTTTACATTTTTAGCATACAATCTAAGGACATATTAATACTATGTTAATATGTGAATATATATTTATGTACAATAATGGAATTTCTTGGATTCTGCCGAATAGCTGAGGGCATTATAAATGTCAAAACATTTTTGGTGATATAGCATGATTTGCCACATTATCAGCATCACATTAATTTGTATCTAAAAATAATGTCAGAGTGGGATGTGTGGGGAGAAGTGATGTAATGCACACACCCCAAGGAGTGAGAGAGATAGGACAGTAGAAAATGGGCGAGAGTAAAGAAAGATGGCACATGACAGAAGGGAAAAGAAGGTCGGGGGGGGCAGGGTCATAGGCATTTTTTTATTTTTATTTTTCGGTGGGAATAGGCCAATTTTTGTAGTTAAGAAGGAATGGTGAGTTGTTGGCAAGTAAACATGTGATAAAGAGATAAAGGGCACCACAAAACCCAAATGCAAGGTACTATAATACAGAGGGAGTGGAGGGTGCACACAGACAATAAACATGAAGGTACTATAATACAGAGGGAGTGGAGGGTGCACACAGACAATAAACATGAAGGTACTATAATACAGAGGGAGTGGAGGGTGCACACAGACAATAAACATGAAGGTACTATAATACAGAGGGAGTGGAGGTGCACACAGACAATAAACATGAAGGTACTATAATACAGAGGAGTGGAGGTGCACACAGACAATAAACATGAAGGTACTATAATACAGAGGAGTGGAGGTGCACACAGACAATAAACATGAAGGTACTATAATACAGAGGGAGTGGAGGTGCACACAGACAATAAACATGAAGGTACTATAATACAGAGGAGTGGAGGGTGCACACAGACAATAAACATGAAGGTACTATAATACAGAGGGAGTGGAGGGTGCACACAGACAATAAACATGAAGGTACTATAATACAGAGGGAGTGGAGGGTGCACACAGACAATAAACATGAAGGTACTATAATACAGAGGGAGTGGAAGTTGCACACAGACAATAAACATGTCGGTACTATAAAACAGAGGCAGTGGAAGGTGCACACAGACAATAAACATGAAGGTACTATAATACAGAGGGAGTGGAGGGTGCACACAGACAATAAACATGAAGGTACTATAATACAGAGGGAGTGGAGGGTGCACACAGACAATAAACATGAAGGTACTATAATACAGAGGGAGTGGAGGGTGCACACAGACAATAAACATGAAGGTACTATAATACAGAGGGAGTGGAGGGTGCACACAGACAATAAACATGAAGGTACTATAATACAGAGGGAGTGGAGGGTGCACACAGACAATAAACATGAAGGTACTATAATACAGAGGGAGTGGAGGGTGCACACAGACAATAAACATGAAGGTACTATAATACAGAGGGAGTGGAGGGTGCACACAGACAATAAACATGAAGGTACTATAATACAACGAAACTGGAGGGTACACACAGACAATAAACATGAAGGTACTATAATACAGAGGGAGTGGAGGTGCACACAGACAATAAACATGAAGGTACTATAATACAGAGGGTGGAGGGTGCACACAGACAATAAACATGAAGGTACTATAATACAGAGGGAGTGGAGGGTGCACACAGACAATAAACATGAAGGTACTATAATACAGAGGGAGTGGAGGTGCACACAGACAATAAACATGAAGGTACTATAATACAGAGGAGTGGAGGGTGCACACAGACAATAAACATGAAGGTACTATAATACAGAGGAGTGGAGGGTGCACACAGACAATAAACATGAAGGTACTATAATACAGAGAGTGGAGGTGCACACAGACAATAAACATGAAGGTACTATAATACACACGGAGTGGAGGGTGCACACAGACAATAAACATGAAGGTACTATAATACACAGTTACTGGACGGTGCACACTGACAATAAACATGAAGGTACTATAATACAGAGGAGTGGAGGTGCACACAGACAATAAACATGAAGGTACTATAATACAGAGGAGTGGAGGTGCACACAGACAATAAACATGAAGGTACTATAATACAGAGGGAGTGGAGGGTGCACACAGACAATAAACATGAAGGTACTATAATACAGAGGGAGTGGAGGGTGCACACAGACAATAAACATGAAGGTACTATAATACAGAGGGAGTGGAGGGTGCACACAGACAATAAACATGAAGGTACTATAATACAGAGGGAGTGGAGGGTGCACACAGACAATAAACATGAAGGTACTATAATACAGAGGAGTGGAGGGTGCACACAGACAATAAACATGAAGGTACTATAATACAGAGGGAGTGGAGGGTGCACACAGACAATAAACATGAAGGTACTATAATACAGAGGAGTGGAGGTGCACACAGACAATAAACATGAAGGTACTATAATACAGAGGGAGTGGAGGGTGCACACAGACAATAAACATGAAGGTACTATAATACAGAGGAGTGGAGGGTGCACACAGACAATAAACATGAAGGTACTATAATACAGAGGGTGGAGGGTGCACACAGACAATAAACATGAAGGTACTATAATACAGAGGGAGTGGAGGGTGCACACAGACAATAAACATGAAGGTACTATAATACAGAGGAGTGGAGGGTGCACACAGACAATAAACATGAAGGTACTATAATACAGAGGGAGTGGAGGGTGCACACAGACAATAAACATGAAGGTACTATAATACAGAGGGAGTGGAGGTGCACACAGACAATAAACATGAAGGTACTATAATACAGAGAGTGGAGGGTGCACACAGACAATAAACATGAAGGTACTATAATACAGAGGAGTGGAGGGTGCACACAGACAATAAACATGAAGGTACTATAATACAGAGAGTGGAGGGTGCACACAGACAATAAACATGAAGGTACTATAATACAGAGGAGTGGAGGGTGCACACAGACAATAAACATGAAGGTACTATAATACAGAGGGAGTGGAGGTGCACACAGACAATAAACATGAAGGTACTATAATACAGAGGAGTGGAGGGTGCACACAGACAATAAACATGAAGGTACTATAATACAGAGAGTGGAGGTGCACACAGACAATAAACATGAAGGTACTATAATACAGAGGAGTGGAGGGTGCACACAGACAATAAACATGAAGGTACTATAATACAGAGAGTGGAGGGTGCACACAGACAATAAACATGAAGGTACTATAATACAGAGGGAGTGGAGGGTGCACACAGACAATAAACATGACGGTACTATAATACAGACCGAGTGTAGGGTGCACACAGACAATAAACATGAAGGTACTATAATACAGAGTGGAGGTGCACACAGACAATAAACATGAAGGTACTATAATACAGAGAGTGGAGGGTGCACACAGACAATAAACATGAAGGTACTATAATACAGAGGAGTGGAGGGTGCACACAGACAATAAACATGAAGGTACTATAATACAGAGGAGTGGAGGATGCACACAGACAATAAACATGAAGGTACTATAATACAGAGAGAGTGGAGGGTGCACACAGACAATAAACATGAAGGTACTATAATACAGAGAGAGTGGAGGGTGCACACAGACAATAAACATGAAGGTACTATAATACAGAGGAGTGGAGGGTGCACACAGACAATAAACATGAAGGTACTATAATACAGAGGGAGTGGAGGGTGCACACAGACAATAAACATGAAGGTACTATAATACAGAGGGAGTGGAGGGTGCACACAGACAATAAACATGAAGGTACTATAATACAGAGTTAGTGGATGGTGCACACAGACAATAAACATGAAGGTACTATAATACAGAGGGAGTGGAGTGTGCACACAGACAATAAACATGAAGGTACTATAATACAGAGGGAGTGGAGGGTGCACACAGACAATAAACATGACGGTACTATAATACAGAGCCAGTGGAGGCTGCACACAGACAATAAACATGAAGGTACTATAATACAGAGGGAGTGGAGGGTGCACACAGACAATAAACATGAAGGTACTATAATACAGAGAGAGTGGAGGGTGCACACAGACAATAAACATGAAGGTACTATAATACAGAGGGAGTGGAGGGTGCACACAGACAATAAACATGAAGGTACTATAATACAGAGGAAGTGGAGGGTGCACACAGACAATAAACATGAAGGTACTATAATACAGAGGGAGTGGAGGGTGCACACAGACAATAAACATGAAGGTACTATAATACAGAGGGAGTGGAGGTGCACACAGACAATAAACATGAAGGTACTATAATACAGAGGGAGTGGAGGGTGCACACAGACAATAAACATGAAGGTACTATAATACAGAGGGAGTGGAGGGTGCACACAGACAATAAACATGAAGGTACTATAATACAGAGTACAGAGGAGTGGAGGTGCACACAGACAATAAACATGAAGGTACTATAATACAGAGAGTGGAGGGTGCACACAGACAATAAACATGAAGGTACTATAATACAGAGGGTGGAGGGTGCACACAGACAATAAACATGAAGGTACTATAATACAGAGGGGTGGAGGTGCACACAGACAATAAACATGAAGGTACTATAATACAGAGGAGTGGAGGTGCACACAGACAATAAACATGAAGGTACTATAATACAGAGAGTGGAGGGTGCACACAGACAATAAACATGAAGGTACTATAATACAGAGAGTGGAGGTGCACACAGACAATAAACATGAAGGTACTATAATACAGAGGAGTGGAGGTGCACACAGACAATAAACATGAAGGTACTATAATACAGAGAGTGGAGGTGCACACAGACAATAAACATGAAGGTACTATAATACAGAGGAGTGGAGGGTGCACACAGACAATAAACATGAAGGTACTATAATACAGAGGGTGGAGGTGCACACAGACAATAAACATGAAGGTACTATAATACAGAGAGTGGAGGTGCACACAGACAATAAACATGAAGGTACTATAATACAGAGGGTGGAGGGTGCACACAGACAATAAACATGAAGGTACTATAATACAGAGGGTGGAGGTGCACACAGACAATAAACATGAAGGTACTATAATACAGAGAGTGGAGGTGCACACAGACAATAAACATGAAGGTACTATAATACAGAGGGAGTGGAGGTGCACACAGACAATAAACATGAAGGTACTATAATACAGAGGGAGTGGAGGTGCACACAGACAATAAACATGAAGGTACTATAATACAGAGAGTGGAGGTGCACACAGACAATAAACATGAAGGTACTATAATACAGAGGGTGGAGGCTGCACACAGACAATAAACATGAAGGTACTATAATACAGAGGGAGTGGAGGGTGCACACAGACAATAAACATGAAGGTACTATAATACAGAGGGAGTGGAGGGTGCACACAGACAATAAACATGAAGGTACTATAATACAGAGGGAGTGGATGGTGCACACAGACAATAAACATGAAGGTACTATAATACAGAGGGAGTGGAGGGTGCACACAGACAATAAACATGAAGGTACTATAATACAGAGGGAGTGGAGGGTGCACACAGACAATAAACATGAAGGTACTATAATACAGAGGGAGTGGAGGTGCACACAGACAATAAACATGAAGGTACTATAATACAGAGGGAGTGGAGGTGCACACAGACAATAAACATGAAGGTACTATAATACAGAGGGAGTGGAGGTGCACACAGACAATAAACATGAAGGTACTATGATACAGAGGGAGTGGAGGGTGCACACAGACAATAAACATGAAGGTACTATAATACAGAGAGTGGAGGTGCACACAGACAATAAACATGAAGGTACTATAATACAGAGAGTGGAGGGTGCACACAGACAATAAACATGAAGGTACTATAATACAGAGGAGTGGAGGGTGCACACAGACAATAAACATGAAGGTACTATAATACAGAGGGAGTGGAGGGTGCACACAGACAATAAACATGAAGGTACTATAATACAGAGGGAGTGGAGGGTGCACACAGACAATAAACATGAAGGTACTATAATACAGAGGGAGTGGAGGTGCACACAGACAATAAACATGAAGGTACTATAATACAGAGGGTGGAGGGTGCACACAGACAATAAACATGAAGGTACTATAATACAGAGGAGTGGAGGTGCACACAGACAATAAACATGAAGGTACTATAATACAGAGAGTGGAGGGTGCACACAGACAATAAACATGAAGGTACTATAATACAGAGAGTGGAGGTGCACACAGACAATAAACATGAAGGTACTATAATACAGAGGAGTGGAGGGTGCACACAGACAATAAACATGAAGGTACTATAATACAGAGGAGTGGAGGGTGCACACAGACAATAAACATGAAGGTACTATAATACAGAGGGAGTGGAGGTGCACACAGACAATAAACATGAAGGTACTATAATACAGAGGGAGTGGAGGGTGCACACAGACAATAAACATGAAGGTACTATAATACAGAGGAGTGGAGGTGCACACAGACAATAAACATGAAGGTACTATAATACAGAGGGAGTGGAGGGTGCACACAGACAATAAACATGAAGGTACTATAATACAGAGGAGTGGAGGGTGCACACAGACAATAAACATGAAGGTACTATAATACAGAGGAGTGGAGGGTGCACACAGACAATAAACATGAAGGTACTATAATACAGAGGAGTGGAGGTGCACACAGACAATAAACATGAAGGTACTATAATACAGAGGAGTGGAGGTGCACACAGACAATAAACATGAAGGTACTATAATACAGAGGGAGTGGAGGTGCACACAGACAATAAACATGAAGGTACTATAATACAGAGGAGTGGAGGTGCACACAGACAATAAACATGAAGGTACTATAATACAGAGGGTGGAGGGTGCACACAGACAATAAACATGAAGGTACTATAATACAGAGGGTGGAGGTGCACACAGACAATAAACATGAAGGTACTATAATACAGAGGGAGTGGAGGGTGCACACAGACAATAAACATGAAGGTACTATAATACAGAGGGAGTGGAGGTGCACACAGACAATAAACATGAAGGTACTATAATACAGAGGAGTGGAGGGGGCACACAGACAGTAAACATGAAGGTACTATAATACAGGGAGAGTGGAGGGGCAACACAGACAATAAAAATGGAGGTACTATAATACAGAGGGAGTGGAGGTGCACACAGACAATAAACATGAAGGTACTATAATACAGAGGAGTGGAGCGTGCACACAGACAATAAACATGAAGGTACTATAATACATAGGGAGTGGAGGGTGCACACAGACAATAAACATGAAGGTACTATAATACAGAGGGAGTGGAGGGTGCACACAGACAATAAACATGAAGGTACTATAATACAGAGGGAGTGGAGGGTGCACACAGACAATAAACATGAAGGTACTATAATACAGAGAGAGTGGAGGGTGCACACAGACAATAAACATGAAGGTACTATAATACAGAGGGAGTGGAGGTGCACACAGACAATAAACATGAAGGTACTATAATACAGAGGTGGAGGGTGCACACAGACAATAAACATGAAGGTACTATAATACAGAGGAGTGGAGGTGCACACAGACAATAAACATGAAGGTACTATAATACAGAGGGAGTGGAGGGTGCACACAGACAATAAAGATGAAGGTACTATAATACAGAGGGAGTGGAGGGTGCACACAGACAATAAACATGAAGGTACTATAATACAGAGGGAGTGGAGGGTGCACACAGACAATAAACATGAAGGTACAATAATACAGAGGGAGTGGTAGTTGCACACAGACACTAACCATGAAGGTACTATAATACAGCGGGAGTGCTGGGTGCACACAGACACTAAACATGAAACCACTATAATACAGAGAGTGGAGGGTGCACACAGACAATAAACATGAAGGTACTATAATACAGAGAGTGGAGGGTGCACACAGACAATAAACATGAAGGTACTATAATACAGAGGAGTGGAGGGTGCACACAGACAATAAACATGAAGGTACTATAATACAGAGGGAGTGGAGGTGCACAGAGACAATAAACATGAAGGTACTATAATATAGAAGGAGTGGAGGGTGCACACAGACAATAAACATGACGGTACTATAACACAGAGGGAGTGGAGGGTGCACACAGACAATAAACATGAAGGTACTATAATACAGAGGGAGTGGAGGTGGAGGGTGCACACAGACAATAAACATGAAGGTACTATAATACAGAGGGAGTGGAGGTGCACACAGACAATAAACATGAAGGTACTATAATACAGAGGAGTGGAGGGTGCACACAGACAATAAACATGAAGGTACTATAATACAGAGGAGTGGAGGTGCACACAGACAATAAACATGAAGGTACTATAATACAGAGGAGTGGAGGGTGCACACAGACAATAAACATGAAGGTACTATAATACAGAGGTGGAGGTGCACACAGACAATAAACATGAAGGTACTATAATACAGAGGGAGGGTGAGGTGCACACAGACAATAAACATGAAGGTACTATAATACAGAGGGAGTGGAGGGTGCACACAGACAATAAACATGAAGGTACTATAATACAGAGGGAGTGGAGGTTGCACACAGACAATAAACATGAAGGTACTATAATACAGAGGGAGTGGAGGGTGCACACAGACAATAAACATGAAGGTACTATAATACAGAGAGTGGAGCGTGCACACAGACAATAAACATGAAGGTACTATAATACAGAGGGAGTGGAGGGTGCACACAGACAATAAACATGAAGGTACTATAATACAGAGGGAGTGGAGGTTGCACACAGACAATAAACATGAAGGTAGTATAATACAGAGAGTGGAGGTGCACACAGACAATAAACATGAAGGTACTATAATACAGAGAGAGTGGAGGGTGCACACAGACAATAAACATGAAGGTACTATAATACAGAGAGAGTGGAGGGTGCACACAGACAATAAACATGAAGGTACTATAATACAGAGGAGTGGAGGGTGCACACAGACAATAAACATGAAGGTACTATAATACAGAGGAGTGGAGGGTGCACACAGACAATAAACATGAAGGTACTATAATACAGAGGGAGTGGAGGTGCACACAGACAATAAACATGAAGGTACTATAATACAGAGGGAGTGGAGGGTGCACACAGACAATAAACATGAAGGTACTATAATACAGAGGGAGTGGAGGGTGCACACAGACAATAAACATGAAGGTACTATAATACAGAGGGAGTGGAGGTGCACACAGACAATAAACATGAAGGTACTATAATACAGAGGAGTGGAGGGTGCACACAGACAATAAACATGAAGGTACTATAATACAGAGGAGTGGAGGTGCACACAGACAATAAACATGAAGGTACTATAATACAGAGGAGTGGAGGTGCACACAGACAATAAACATGAAGGTACTATAATACAGAGAGTGGAGGGTGCACACAGACAATAAACATGAAGGTACTATAATACAGAGGGAGTGGAGGGTGCACACAGACAATAAACATGAAGGTACTATAATACAGAGGAGTGGAGGGTGCACACAGACAATAAACATGAAGGTACTATAATACAGAGGAGTGGAGGGTGCACACAGACAATAAACATGAAGGTACTATAATACAGAGGGTGGAGGTGCACACAGACAATAAACATGAAGGTACTATAATACAGAGGAGTGGAGGTGCACACAGACAATAAACATGAAGGTACTATAATACAGAGAGTGGAGGTGCACACAGACAATAAACATGAAGGTACTATAATACAGAGGGAGTGGAGGGTGCACACAGACAATAAACATGAAGGTACTATAATACAGAGAGTGGAGGTGCACACAGACAATAAACATGAAGGTACTATAATACAGAGGGAGTGGAGGGTGCACACAGACAATAAACATGAAGGTACTATAATACAGAGGAGTGGAGGGTGCACACAGACAATAAACATGAAGGTACTATAATACAGAGGGAGTGGAGGTGCACACAGACAATAAACATGAAGGTACTATAATACACAGACTGTGGAGGGTGCACACAGACAATAAACATGAAGGTACTATAATACAGAGGGAGTGGAGGGTGCACACAGACAATAAACATGAAGGTACTATAATACAGAGGGAGTGGAGAGGGCACACAGACAATAAACATGAAGGTACTATAATACAGAGGGAGTGGAGGGTGCACACAGACAATAAACATGAAGGTACTATAATACAGAGGGAGTGGAGGGTGCACACAGACAATAAACATGAAGGTACTATAATACAGAGGAGTGGAGGTGCACACAGACAATAAACATGAAGGTACTATAATACAGAGGAGTGGAGGTGCACACAGACAATAAACATGAAGGTACTATAATACAGAGGAGTGGAGGGTGCACACAGACAATAAACATGAAGGTACTATAATACAGAGGGAGTGGAGGGTGCACACAGACAATAAACATGAAGGTACTATAATACAGAGGGAGTGGAGCGTGCACACAGACAATAAACATGAAGGTACTATAATACAGAGGAGTGGAGGGTGCACACAGACAATAAACATGAAGGTACTATAATACAGAGGAGTGGAGGGTGCACACAGACAATAAACATGAAGGTACTATAATACAGAGGGAGTGGAGGGTGCACACAGACAATAAACATGAAGGTACTATAATACATAGGAGTGGAGGGTGCACACAGACAATAAACATGAAGGTACTATAATACAGAGAGTGGAGGGTGCACACAGACAATAAACATGAAGGTACTATAATACAGAGGGAGTGGAGGGTGCACACAGACAATAAACATGAAGGTACTATAATACAGAGAGTGGAGGGTGCACACAGACAATAAACATGAAGGTACTATAATACAGAGGGAGTGGAGGGTGCACACAGACAATAAACATGAAGGTACTATAATACAGAGGGAGTGGAGGTGCACACAGACAATAAACATGAAGGTACTATAATACAGAGGAGTGGAGGGTGCACACAGACAATAAACATGAAGGTACTATAATACAGAGGAGTGGAGGGTGCACACAGACAATAAACATGAAGGTACTATAATACAGAGGAGTGGAGGGTGCACACAGACAATAAACATGAAGGTACTATAATACAGAGGAGTGGAGGGTGCACACAGACAATAAACATGAAGGTACTATAATACAGAGGAGTGGAGGGTGCACACAGACAATAAACATGAAGGTACTATAATACAGAGGGAGTGGAGGTGCACACAGACAATAAACATGAAGGTACTATAATACAGAGGGAGTGGAGGGTGCACACAGACAATAAACATGAAGGTACTATAATACAGAGGAGTGGAGGGTGCACACAGACAATAAACATGAAGGTACTATAATACAGAGGAGTGGAGGGTGCACACAGACAATAAACATGAAGGTACTATAATACAGAGGAGTGGAGGTGCACACAGACAATAAACATGAAGGTACTATAATACAGAGGGAGTGGAGGTGCACACAGACAATAAACATGAAGGTACTATAATACAGAGGGTGGAGGGTGCACACAGACAATAAACATGAAGGTACTATAATACAGAGGCAGTGGAGGGTGCACACAGACAATAAACATGAAGGTACTATAATACAGAGGAGTGGAGGTGCACACAGACAATAAACATGAAGGTACTATAATACAGAGAGTGGAGGGTGCACACAGACAATAAACATGAAGGTACTATAATACAGAGGGAGTGGAGGTGCACACAGACAATAAACATGAAGGTACTCTAATACAGGGGGAGTGGAGGGTGCACACAGACGATAAACATGAAGGTACTATAATACAGAGGAGTGGAGGTGCACACAGACAATAAACATGAAGGTACTATAATACAGAGGGAGTGGAGGTGCACACAGACAATAAACATGAAGGTACTATAATACAGAGGGAGTGGAGGGTGCACACAGACAATAAACATGAAGGTACTATAATACAGAGGAGTGGAGGGTGCACACAGACAATAAACATGAAGGTACTATAATACAGAGGGAGTGGAGGTGCACACAGACAATAAACATGAAGGTACTATAATACAAAGGAAGTGGAGGGTTCACACAGACAATAAACATGAAGGTACTATAATACAGAGGTAGTGGAGGGTGCACACAGACAATAAACATGAAGGTACTATAATACAGAGGGAGTGGAGGGTGCACACAGACAATAAACATGAAGGTACTATAATACAGAGGGAGTGGAGGGTGCACACAGACAATAAACATGAAGGTACTATAATACAGAGGGAGTGGAGGGTGCACACAGACAATAAACATGAAGGTACTATAATACAGAGGGAGTGGAGGGTGCACACAGACAATAAACATGAAGGTACTATAATACAGAGGGAGTGGAGGGTGCACACAGACAATAAACATGAAGGTACTATAATACAGAGAGTGGAGGTGCACACAGACAATAAACATGAAGGTACTATAATACAGAGGGAGTGGAGGGTGCACACAGACAATAAACATGAAGGTACTATAATACAGAGGGTGGAGGGTGCACACAGACAATAAACATGAAGGTACTATAATACAGAGGAGTGGAGGTGCACACAGACAATAAACATGAAGGTACTATAATACAGAGGGAGTGGAGGGTGCACACAGACAATAAACATGAAGGTACTATAATACAGAGGAGTGGAGGGTGCACACAGACAATAAACATGAAGGTACTATAATACAGAGGGAGTGGAGGTGCACACAGACAATAAACATGAAGGTACTATAATACAGAGGGAGTGGAGGTGCACACAGACAATAAACATGAAGGTACTATAATACAGAGGAGTGGAGGGTGCACACAGACAATAAACATGAAGGTACTATAATACAGAGGAGTGGAGGGTGCACACAGACAATAAACATGAAGGTACTATAATACAGAGGGAGTGGAGGTGCACACAGACAATAAACATGAAGGTACTATAATACAGAGGAGTGGAGGTGCACACAGACAATAAACATGAAGGTACTATAATACAGAGGTGGAGGGTGCACACAGACAATAAACATGAAGGTACTATAATACAGAGAGTGGAGGGTGCACACAGACAATAAACATGAAGGTACTATAATACAGAGGGAGTGGAGGGTGCACACAGACAATAAACATGAAGGTACTATAATACAGAGGAGTGGAGGGTGCACACAGACAATAAACATGAAGGTACTATAATACAGAGGGAGTGGAGGGTGCACACAGACAATAAACATGAAGGTATTATAATACAGAGGGAGTGGAGGTGCACACAGACAATAAACATGAAGGTACTATAATACAGAGGAGTGGAGGGTGCACACAGACAATAAACATGAAGGTACTATAATACAGAGGAGTGGAGGGTGCACACAGACAATAAACATGAAGGTACTATAATACAGAGAGTGGAGGGTGCACACAGACAATAAACATGAAGGTACTATAATACAGAGGGAGTGGAGGGTGCACACAGACAATAAACATGAAGGTACTATAATACAGAGGGAGTGGAGGGTGCACACAGACAATAAACATGAAGGTACTATAATACAGAGAGTGGAGGTGCACACAGACAATAAACATGAAGGTACTATAATACAGAGGGAGTGGAGGGTGCACACAGACAATAAACATGAAGGTACTATAATACAGAGGAGTGGAGGGTGCACACAGACAATAAACATGAAGGTACTATAATACAGAGAGTGGAGGTGCACACAGACAATAAACATGAAGGTACTATAATACAGAGGGAGTGGAGGGTGCACACAGACAATAAACATGAAGGTACTATAATACAGAGGAGTGGAGGGTGCACACAGACAATAAACATGAAGGTACTATAATACAGAGGGAGTGGAGGGTGCACACAGACAATAAACATGAAGGTACTATAATACAGAGGGAGTGGAGGGTGCACACAGACAATAAACATGAAGGTACTATAATACAGAGGGAGTGGAGGGTGCACACAGACAATAAACATGAAGGTACTATAATACAGAGGAAGTGGAGGGTGCACACAGACAATAAACATGAAGGTACTATAATACAGAGGAGTGGAGGGTGCACACAGACAATAAACATGAAGGTACTATAATACAGAGGGAGTGGAGGGTGCACACAGACAATAAACATGAAGGTACTATAATACAGAGGGAGTGGAGGGTGCACACAGACAATAAACATGAAGGTACTATAATACAGAGGCAGTGGAGGGTGCACACAGACAATGAACATGAAGGTACTATAATACAGGGGGAGTGGAGGAGGGGGACAGACAATAAGCATGAAGGTACTGTAATACAGAGAGTGGAGGTGCACACAGACAATAAACATGAAGGTACTATAATACAGAGGGAGTGGAGGGTGCACACAGACAATAAACATGAAGGTACTATAATACAGAGGGAGTGGAGGGTGCACACAGACAATAAACATGAAGGTACTATAATACAGAGGGAGTGGAAGTTGCACACAGACAATAAACATGACGGTACTATAATACAGAGGGAGTGGAGGGTGCACACAGACAATAAACATGAAGGTACTATAATACAGAGGGAGTGGAGGCTGCACACAGACAATAAACATGAAGGTACTATAATACAGAGGAGTGGAGGGTGCACACAGACAATAAACATGAAGGTACTATAATACAGAGAGTGGAGGGTGCACACAGACAATAAACATGAAGGTACTATAATACAGAGGGAGTGGAGGGTGCACACAGACAATAAACATGAAGGTACTATAATACAGAGGGAGTGGAGGGTGCACACAGACAATAAACATGAAGGTACTATAATACAGAGAGTGGAGGTGCACACAGACAATAAACATGAAGGTACTATAATACAGAGAGTGGAGGGTGCACACAGACAATAAACATGAAGGTACTATAATACAGAGGGAGTGGAGGGTGCACACAGACAATAAACATGAAGGTACTATAATACAGAGGGAGTGGAGGGTGCACACAGACAATAAACATGAAGGTACTATAATACAGAGGGTGGAGGTGCACACAGACAATAAACATGAAGGTACTATAATACAGAGGAGTGGAGGGTGCACACAGACAATAAACATGAAGGTACTATAATACAGAGGGAGTGGAGGGTGCACACAGACAATAAACATGAAGGTACTATAATACAGAGGGAGTGGAGGGTGCACACAGACAATAAACATGAAGGTACTATAATACAGAGGGAGTGGAGGGTGCACACAGACAATAAACATGAAGGTACTATAATACAGAGAGTGGAGGTGCACACAGACAATAAACATGAAGGTACTATAATACAGAGGAGTGGAGGTGCACACAGACAATAAACATGAAGGTACTATAATACAGAGAGAGTGGAGGGTGCACACAGACAATAAACATGAAGGTACTATAATACAGAGGGAGTGGAGGGTGCACACAGACAATAAACATGAAGGTACTATAATACAGAGGGAGTGGAGGGTGCACACAGACAATAAACATGAAGGTACTATAATACAGAGGGAGTGGAGGTGCACACAGACAATAAACATGAAGGTACTATAATACAGAGGAGTGGAGGGTGCACACAGACAATAAACATGAAGGTACTATAATACAGAGGGAGTGGAGGGTGCACACAGACAATAAACATGAAGGTACTATAATACAGAGGAGTGGAGGTGCACACAGACAATAAACATGAAGGTACTATAATACAGAGGAGTGGAGGGTGCACACAGACAATAAACATGAAGGTACTATAATACAGAGGGAGTGGAGGGTGCACACAGACAATAAACATGAAGGTACTATAATACAGAGGAGTGGAGGGTGCACACAGACAATAAACATGAAGGTACTATAATACAGAGGGAGTGGAGGGTGCACACAGACAATAAACATGAAGGTACTATAATACAGAGGGAGTGGAGGTGCACACAGACAATAAACATGAAGGTACTATAATACAGAGGGAGTGGAGGGTGCACACAGACAAAAAACATGAAGGTACTATAATACAGAGAGTGGAGGTGCACACAGACAATAAACATGAAGGTACTATAATACAGAGGAGTGGAGGGTGCACACAGACAATAAACATGAAGGTACTATAATACAGAGGGAGTGGAGGGTGCACACAGACAATAAACATGAAGGTACTATAATACAGAGGGAGTGGAGGGTGCACACAGACAATAAACATGAAGGTACTATAATACAGAGGGAGTGGAGGGTGCACACAGACAATAAACATGAAGGTACTATAATACAGAGGAGTGGAGGGTGCACACAGACAATAAACATGAAGGTACTATAATACAGAGGGAGTGGAGGGTGCACACAGACAATAAACATGAAGGTACTATAATACAGAGGGAGTGGAGGGTGCACACAGACAATAAACATGAAGGTACTATAATACAGAGGAAGTGGAGGTGCACACAGACAATAAACATCAAGGTACTATAATACAGAGAGTGGAGGGTGCACACAGACAATAAACATGAAGGTACTATAATACAGAGGGAGTGGAGGGTGCACACAGACAATAAACATGAAGGTACTATAATACAGAGGGAGTGGAGCGTGCACACAGACAATAAACATGAAGGTACTATAATACAGAGGGAGTGGAGGGTGCACACAGACAATAAACATGAAGGTACTATAATACAGAGGGAGTGGAGGGTGCACACAGACAATAAACATGAAGGTACTATAATACAGAGAGTGGAGGGTGCACACAGACAATAAACATGAAGGTACTATAATACAGAGGGAGTGGAGGGTGCACACAGACAATAAACATGAAGGTACTATAATACAGAGGGAGTGGAGGGTGCACACAGACAATAAACATGAAGGTACTATAATACAGAGGGAGTGGAGGGTGCACACAGACAATAAACATGAAGGTACTATAATACAGAGGGAGTGGAGTGTGCACACAGACAATAAACATGAAGGTACTATAATACAGAGAGTGGAGGGTGCACACAGACAATAAACATGAAGGTACTATAATACAGAGGAGTGGAGGGTGCACACAGACAATAAACATGAAGGTACTATAATACAGAGTGAGTGGAGGGTGCACACAGACAATAAACATGAAATTACTATAATACAGAGGGAGTGGAGGGTGCACACAGACAATAAACATGAAGGTACTATAATACAGAGAGTGGAGGGTGCACACAGACAATAAACATGAAGGTACTATAATACAGAGGGAGTGGAGGGTGCACACAGACAATAAACATGAAGGTACTATAATACAGAGAGTGGAGGTGCACACAGACAATAAACATGAAGGTACTATAATACAGAGGAGTGGAGGGTGCACACAGACAATAAACATGAAGGTACTATAATACAGAGGAGTGGAGGGTGCACACAGACAATAAACATGAAGGTACTATAATACAGAGGAGTGGAGGGTGCACACAGACAATAAACATGAAGGTACTATAATACAGAGGAGTGGAGGTTGCACACAGACAATAAACATGAAGGTACTATAATACAGAGGGAGTGGAGGGTGCACACAGACAATAAACATGAAGGTACTATAATACAGAGGGAGTGGAGGGTGCACACAGACAATAAACATGAAGGTACTATAATACAGAGGGAGTGGAGGGTGCACACAGACAATAAACATGAAGGTACTATAATACAGAGGGAGTGGAGGGTGCACACAGACAATAAACATGAAGGTACTATAATACAGAGGAGTGGAGGGTGCACACAGACAATAAACATGAAGGTACTATAATACAGAGGGAGTGGAGGGTGCACACAGACAATAAACATGAAGGTACTATAATACAGAGGGAGTGGAGGTTGCACACAGACAATAAACATGAAGGTACTATAATACAGAGGGAGTGGAGGGTGCACACAGACAATAAACATGAAGGTACTATAATACAGAGGGAGTGGAGGGTGCACACAGACAATAAACATGAAGGTACTATAATACAGAGGGAGTGGAGTGTGCACACAGACAATAAACATGAAGGTACTATAATACAGAGGGAGTGGAGGGTGCACACAGACAATAAACATGAAGGTACTATAATACAGAGAGTGGAGGGTGCACACAGACAATAAACATGAAGGTACTATAATACAGAGGAGTGGAGGGTGCACACAGACAATAAACATGAAGGTACTATAATACAGAGGCAGTGGAGGGTGCACACAGACAATAAACATGAAGGTACTATAATACAGAGGGAGTGGAGGGTGCACACAGACAATAAACATGAAGGTACTATAATACAGAGGGAGTGGAGGGTGCACACAGACAATAAACATGAAGGTACTATAATACAGAGGGAGTGGAGGGTGCACACAGACAATAAACATGAAGGTACTATAATACAGAGGGAGTGGAGGGTGCACACAGACAATAAACATGAAGGTACTATAATACAGAGGGTGGAGGGTGCACACAGACAATAAACATGAAGGTACTATAATACAGAGGAGTGGAGGGTGCACACAGACAATAAACATGAAGGTACTATAATACAGAGGGAGTGGAGGGTGCACACAGACAATAAACATGAAGGTACTATAATACAGAGGGAGTGGAGGTGCACACAGACAATAAACATGAAGGTACTATAATACAGAGGGAGTGGAGGGTGCACACAGACAATAAACATGAAGGTACTATAATACAGAGAGTGGAGGGTGCACACAGACAATAAACATGAAGGTACTATAATACAGAGGAGTGGAGGGTGCACACAGACAATAAACATGAAGGTACTATAATACAGAGGAGTGGAGGGTGCACACAGACAATAAACATGAAGGTACTATAATACAGAGGGAGTGGAGGGTGCACACAGACAATAAACATGAAGGTACTATAATACAGAGGGAGTGGAGGTGCACACAGACAATAAACATGAAGGTACTATAATACAGAGGGAGTGGAGGGTGCACACAGACAATAAACATGAAGGTACTATAATACAGAGGAGTGGAGGGTGCACACAGACAATAAACATGAAGGTACTATAATACAGAGAGTGGAGGTGCACACAGACAATAAACATGAAGGTACTATAATACAGAGGAGTGGAGGTGCACACAGCCAATAAACATGCAGGTACTATAATACAGAGGGAGTGGAGGGTCCACACAGACAATAAACAGGAAGGTACTATAATACAGAGGAGTGGAGGGTGCACACAGACAATAAACATGAAGGTACTATAATACAGAGGGAGTGGAGGGTGCACACAGACAATAAACATGAAGGTACTATAATACAGAGGGAGTGGAGGGTGCACACAGACAATAAACATGAAGGTACTATAATACAGAGAGTGGAGGGTGCACACAGACAATAAACATGAAGGTACTATAATACAGAGGAGTGGAGGGTGCACACAGACAATAAACATGAAGGTACTATAATACAGAGGAGTGGAGCGTGCACACAGACAATAAACATGAAGGTACTATAATACAGAGGGAGTGGAGGGTGCACACAGACAATAAACATGAAGGTACTATAATACAGAGGGAGTGGAGGTGCACACAGACAATAAACATGAAGGTACTATAATACAGAGGGAGTGGACCGTGCACACAGACAATAAACATGAAGGTACTATAATACAGAGGGAGTGGAGGTGCACACAGACAATAAACATGAAGGTACTATAATACAGAGGAGTGGAGGTGCACACAGACAATAAACATGAAGGTACTATAATACAGAGGAGTGGAGGGTGCACACAGACAATAAACATGAAGGTACTATAATACAGAGGAGTGGAGGTGCACACAGACAATAAACATGAAGGTACTATAATACAGAGGAGTGGAGGTGCACACAGACAATAAACATGAAGGTACTATAATACAGAGGAGTGGAGGGTGCACACAGACAATAAACATGACGGTACTATAATACAGAGGGAGTGGAGGGTGCACACAGACAATAAACATGAAGGTACTCTAATACAGAGGGAGTGGAGGGTGCACACAGACAATAAACATGAAGGTACTATAATACAGAGGGAGTGGAGGGTGCACACAGACAATAAACATGAAGGTACTATAATACAGAGAGTGGAGGGTGCACACAGACAATAAACATGAAGGTACTATAATACAGAGGAGTGGAGGGTGCACACAGACAATAAACATGAAGGTACTATAATACAGAGGGAGTGGAGGTGCACACAGACAATAAACATGAAGGTACTATAATACAGAGGAGTGGAGGGTGCACACAGACAATAAACATGAAGGTACTATAATACAGAGGGAGTGGAGGTGCACACAGACAATAAACATGAAGGTACTATAATACAGAGGAGTGGAGGTGCACACAGACAATAAACATGAAGGTACTATAATACAGAGTGGAGGGTGCACACAGACAATAAACATGAAGGTACTATAATACAGAGGGTGGAGGGTGCACACAGACAATAAACATGAAGGTACTATAATACAGAGGAGTGGAGGGTGCACTCAGACAATAAACATGAAGGTACTATAATACAGAGGGAGTGGAGGGTGCACACAGACAATAAACATGAAGGTACTATAATACAGAGGGAGTGGAGGGTGCACACAGACAATAAACATGAAGGTACTATAATACAGAGGGAGTGGAGGTGCACACAGACAATAAACATGAAGGTACTATAATACAGAGGGTGGAGGGTGCACACAGACAATAAACATGAAGGTACTATAATACAGAGGGAGTGGAGGGTGCACACAGACAATAAACATGAAGGTACTATAATACAGAGGAAGTGCAGCGTGCACACAGACAATAAACATGAAGGTACTATAATACAGAGGGAGTGGAGGGTGCACACAGACAATAAACATGAAGGTACTATAATACAGAGGGAGTGGAGGGTGCACACAGACAATAAACATGAAGGTACTATAATACAGGGGGAGTGGAGGTGCACACAGACAATAAACATGAAGGTACTATAATACAGAGAGTGGAGGGTGCACACAGACAATAAACATGAAGGTACTATAATACAGAGGGAGTGGAGGGTGCACACAGACAACAAATATGAAGGTACTATAATACAGAGGGAGTGGAAGGTGCACACAGACAATAAACATGAAGGTGCTATAATACAGAGGGAGTGGAGGGTGCACACAGACAATAAACATGAAGGTACTATAATACAGAGGGAGTGGAGGGTGCACACAGACAATAAACATGAAGGTACTATAATACAGAGGCAGTGGAGGGTGCACACAGACAATAAACATGAAGGTACTATAATACAGAGGAGTGGAGGTGCACACAGACAATAAACATGAAGGTACTATAATACAGAGGGAGTGGAGGGTGCACACAGACAATAAACATGAAGGTACTATAATACAGAGAGTGGAGGGTGCACACAGACAATAAACATGAAGGTACTATAATACAGAGGGAGTGGAGGTGCACACAGACAATAAACATGAAGGTACTATAATACAGAGTGAGTGCAGAGTGCACACAGACAATAAACATGAAGGTACTATAATACAGAGGAGTGGAGGGTGCACACAGACAATAAACATGAAGGTACTATAATACAGAGGAGTGGAGGGTGCACACAGACAATAAACATGAAGGTACTATAATACAGAGGGAGTGGAGGGTGCACACAGACAATAAACATGAAGGTACTATAATACAGAGGGAGTGGATGGTGCACACAGACAATAAACATGAAGGTACTATAATACAGAGGAGTGGAGGTGCACACAGACAATAAACATGAAGGTACTATAATACAGAGGTGGAGGTGCACACAGACAATAAACATGAAGGTACTATAATACAGAGGGAGTGGAAGTTGCACACAGACAATAAACATGAAGGTACTATAATACAGAGGGAGTGGAGGGTGCACACAGACAATAAACATGAAGGTACTATAATACAGGGAGTGGAGGGTGCACACAGACAATAAACATGAAGGTACTATAATACAGAGGGAGTGGAGGGTGCACACAGACAATAAACATGAAGGTACTATAATACAGAGTGAGTGGAGGGTGCACACAGACAATAAACATGAAGGTACTATAATACAGAGGGAGTGGAGGGTGCACACAGACAATAAACATGAAGGTACTATAATACAGAGGAGTGGAGGTGCACACAGACAATAAACATGAAGGTACTATAATACAGAGAGTGGAGAGTGCACACAGACAATAAACATGAAGGTACTATAATACAGAGGGAGTGGAGGGTGCACACAGACAATAAACATGAAGGTACTATAATACAGAGGGAGTGGAGGGTGCACACAGACAATAAACATGAAGGTACTATAATACAGAGGGAGTGGAGGGTGCACACAGACAATAAACATGAAGGTACTATAATACAGAGGGAGTGGAGGGTGCACACAGACAATAAACATGAAGGTACTATAATACAGAGGGAGTGTAGAGTGCACACAGACAATAAACATGAAGGTACTATAATACAGAGGGAGTGGAGGTGCACACAGACAATAAACATGAAGGTACTATAATACAGAGGGAGTGGAGGGTGCACACAGACAATAAACATGAAGGTACTATAATACAGAGGGAGTGGAGGGTGCATACAGACAATAAACATGAAGGTGCTATAATACAGAGGGAGTGGAGGGTGCACACAGACAATAAACACTCCCTCTGTTTATTGTCTGTGTGCATACAGAGGGAGTGGAGGGTGCACACAGACAATAAACATGAAGACAGAAAAAGAGGTGGAACAGGAAGGTAACCAAACAAGGCAGGGGTACAACCTTTTGCTGAAAAGATTTCAAGCCTGCATTAACTAAAGCACTGCTGTTGATTCCCTGCTGGGTGAGGAAAGTAAACCTATATTTTTTGTCTGTGTCTGACAGAGCTGCTTTCTGTTTTACCTAATTAATTTTGTTTTCTGTTTTCAGAAATCAGTTTAGCCTGGTGTTTTTGTTCTATGTGAGTGAGCGGAAGGCACTTAAAATATCTAGGCTGCACATTTCACGTTTTTTTCATTAGTTAATTGTCTGCCTTGTCTGTCACCAGAACGACAGGGCTTTACATGTAAGACAAATATTGCCATGTACGCCATGTGCATAAAATACAGTCTGGTAATGTACACCTGTGTAGCTGTATTGGAAGTGTGGTGCAAACAGTATCAGCTACCTAATAGAAAACTAATATGCAGCTACATCAAAGTACCTCTACAGGTTTGCTGTGCAATAATAACCAATAAGTACAGTCACACATTGCACATGAATGCACACATGTCATGCCCAGTTGTATCATATGTGCAAGTAATAATGTGGATGTTGAGAATGAATGGCTGCGTACAGAACATGTAATATACAATACCCCATGCTGAGTATGTGTACAGGGCATAAAGATTACAATGTAATATATGGTCTACAGTTGAGTTCCACACATCCATGTGACTTTGTGTACAGTAACACATCACATGGACAAAGTGCTGATCTCAAGTACCTGCATATTGGCACGTATGCCGCAGTATCTGGCCAAAGTATGTGAAACAGAGGTTTAACTACATGTAAGGAACATTTATGTATAAAGGATACACAAATCACAGTAATATACAACAGTAGAATATTCTGTTAAGATCAATTTATGCACATGAATTAAAACCAATGTTGTTATACAGGCATAGGTACATTCATGGAAACCCATGTGACACAAGAATCCTGCACATGCATGAGAGGGGACATGTGGAAATGCATGTATAAAAGAATATTTAACATCATAATGGTGACAAACACACATTGGTAACAGAGACAGCATAATATATCCTTTGGAAAACATGGCATGAATTTGTGAGATGTGAATATGTCATGCAGCAATATGACACTGTATTCTGATGATATTGTGTCAACAGGTGAAGAGACACTCAAAGAAAAGTTTCAGTGTAACTCATGCATAATGTAATGAGTTACACAGTATTAGAATGTGTGGAGCCTGTTAAGAGTACACAAACTTAATGATGTGTATCACTCTGAAGAGAATTCATAGTACTGCAAACCAAGAGTGGTCCATGAGGATATAGATACACACACACATGTGAAGAACGCATGCACCTGTAATGTGGCACAGTGCAACATGGCTCAGTGCAGTGAATTGTGAACACAGCAATCTGTGAAGAAAACAGTACACTAGTGTGATGAAAAAGAAAGGAGTCAAAGGCATGTATGCATTCACAGAGGTATAAGACAGGTGCACATGCATAATGGACAAATCAGTATTACACATATTAGTACAAGAACCACAGTAGTATCATTTGTTCCTGATACGCATGAGATCTAAGAAAGAAACTCACAGCAGGAAAGGGAAGAAAAACTCTATTGCCATCATTGTCAGCAATGTACTTGCATATGGCTGTATGACAGCACGACAACAATGGGAACTATATGTCTACATAGAGCATCCTACGCTGTGTGAGGAATAGCAGATACATGCCACAACAGAAAAAGCATTACCATTCTGCAGGTACACATACACTGTCATTATATCAGTAATGAAAATAGATGCAGAAATAAATGGAGACAGCATGATTGTGCAGTCGGCTATGGCCACACTGCTCCTCATGACAATTTAATTGTCTGTGATATGTAATGACAAAGCAGTTGTCTCCAAATGGGATCATATTGCTTAGCAGACATCTGTGGGGGTTGTCTCTGAGAGACACTGTAAAATGTCCTGCTCAGGACAAGGGATGTTGCAGACATTATGAGGCATCAGGCAAGTGCAACATATGACATGTGAAAAGTATACTATTGGAAAATAGCCTGTGGAACACAATCAGGAAAAGTACAGGAAAAACACAACTATCATATGGAATAATGTGCACAAATATGTGTCATGACAAGCTCAATCCTAAACTAGGTGGCAATCACATATAAGCTATATAACACGGAAGAAACACATTGACTATAGTTATGGACTTGAGGATTCCCACCAAGTTGGGCTGAAGTTCATGCATGAGATCTTTAGGGATTTCCTGGAAGGAGTCATGCATGGCACATGCCATGTCCTCAAAGAAGTTCCTCAGCATGGTCCTTGTTTGCATCTGGAACACGTTGAAGACTAAATCACACAGTTGGTCCCTTGTGTCATCTGCTGACAGTGTGGCATGGCATTGTTGTTTCACTGGCACAATGGAGCTGGATTGTTTGGGTTTGTCATCAGCTGAGGCAGCACCCTCCTCTTTGGACACTGATGTCTCAGACAATGGCCTGGCATATAGTCTGTTCACATGGGGGTTGTCACATTGTGTGGCCTCTGGAAGATGTATTAAAAAGAAATAGTGCCCAAATCGACATTAAGTCACATGAAATCACAATATAAATTTGCAGCATAACAGTACAGTACAACAGTACCTACAATGCTTTTAACCTCAATTGCACATGGCAGTAACAAGGAATGTCATACAGAGATGTCAGAACAGGTCAGGAAAGAACAGGATGAACTACTTCCAAATGGAGCAAACTATATTTCTTTTTGGCAGTGAACATCTATGACAGTTTGTGTACACATGGATTAAGTACCAGGTGTTTCACAAACAAATGGTGCATGACTAACCCATGATTATGAAGATGCCCTAACAAAAAGTTGTTTTGATGTCCCACAACCACAGTACAATGACTCACTCATAAAGAATATGTGATGCAAATATGGTCAACCAGGAAAATAGTTAAGAGTTGAGAGGTAGGCACCATATGCGTCAGATATATACATGCACACACAGATGTGCTACAATATGATTGCAGGACACATACACAGCATACAAAGTCAATAATGATGGGATACAGCCAAGTGAAGTGATAACATGCACTCTATGTAGTCGGTCTGCATTCTATAAGTAAGTGAGGTGTGGTGGTGAGGTCTGGTTATGTTACATACAATACAGTACTATTACCATAGATTATGCTACAGACAGTAAAAGTGCAGAAAACAGGCAAAGTGAGGAGAGATCCGCACTGAGTAGCAATCTGGATAATCACTGATATACATGTGCTGCACAACTTACTGATATCTGCACATGAATATTCTTTGCACAATGTCCTTTAACTATGAGATTAGCATCACAATATGGCATGATCTAGGAAGCCACTGATAAATGTAACAAACCAGATGACGCTCATTACATGACACTGCTGTGAATCACAATCACAAATGTGTATATAGCTGTTATTTCAGTAGGTTTGTGACACATTGCATTAACGGTGCTATGTTCCCTTGAGAGTGTGAGTAAATATTTATACCTTCCATATAATCTGTGTTAATGACACATGTTAATATATATATATATATATATATATATATATATATATATTTTACAAAGCCTTTCACTCTTGATCCTAAATGTTGAACAGATTTCTACGTGTAGTCGGTGGTGGAGCTAGCTCTAAAAAGAGCTGTTTTAGCCCTGTGGGCAGCTGGAGCTCTATATAGAGCTGTTACAGATCTCTATGAGCTCTGAGAAGAGCTGTTTTGTGTTTAGAATGCCCTTTCGGGCAGATGCGGTAGTTCTAAAAAGAACTGTTTTGTTTGGTTCACCGAAGCTGTGTCTGTGCCTCCGGCTGTTCTTACCGAAGCTGATACAGATTTCTGTGAGCTGTGAGAAGGGCCGATTTGTGTTTTGAATGCCCGTTCAGGTGTTGGTGGTAGCTCTAATAAGAACTTTTTTGTTTTATTCTTCAATGTGTATCTGGCTGCTCTTACACGTAGAAATCTGTTCACCGTTTAGGATCAAGAGTGAAAGGCTTTGTAAAATTGGTTATTCCTTCCCTCCGGGCAGGCATCACTCAGGATCGAAAACCCAAGAGGTCCACACCTATTTTTTTGGTTTTATATATATAATATATGTGTGTGTGTGTGTGTGTGTGTGTGTGTGTGTGTGTGTGTGTGTGTGTGTATACGTGTGTGTGTGTGTGTATACATTGTCTGATAGTACGGGCAAAGTGTAAGCTAAAACAAATCATAGAAATAAACATGCCCCTCACAGACAAGCGAGGGCCAGCTTATTCTGAAGCACTCTCACTTATAAATTGCATCATAGTTCCTATTGCTCACTATTAAAGACTATCCCCCTTCAGAGGCAAACTCAAGCAACCGCTTATCAATTAACTATGCTCTCAAGACCCATTAAACCAACTCATGCAAATGTTCATGCTATATTATCGCTGACATATGTGTGCTACACCACTTATTGATATCTGCACATGAATATTATTTCTGTACATATGTAAATACCTTTTCAGAAGTGTTCTGTATGTTATTATCTCACTCTGAAATGTTTTAAAACTTCAAAAAATGTGATTTTTTTGTTGTCTAAAATGATGCAGTGTATACTAATACTGTGCATGTACATATTTCTGTTTAAAAATGTAACTGTTTAAGGATATGTGATGCATATAGTTACTTATTCTGTACTGCAGTGTTTGTACAAGTTGTTGCCTTTGGGCAGCACCATAGCTGAAGGGTCTTTGGACCAGTGCATTCATCCAGTTAACTGATATAAATAAGGAAATATAAACATACTCCTTATTAGCTAGGTCAGCAAACCTCAACTCATCAAGTGAGTAGACCATTCTGAGTGTAGTATGCACAACTCAACTCACAACATCATAAAGGACATCACACACACACACACACACACACACACACACACACACACACACACACACACGCACACACGCACACACGCACGCACGCACGCACACACACACAAGCACACACAACTTCAATAAATATTACATTGTCCCTTTAATTACTCAAAACAACTTTTGAGTAGGCTATTGTAGTGTATGACTTTTGGGAATCCAACCTAGAAAGAACCTTTAGATGAAAAAAACAAATCATGTCAGTATGACAGGCCTCACTGAACAACTGTGAAGTAAAAGAAAAACAAATAATATTAACCATTTAGAATGACAAAGGAGCTTTTGTGCTGCATAGACCAAGCTATGACAAAAACATGTTTCTTTTTTTTAGGTTCTGAGCATTGTGAATCTTAAATAAAATAATATTTCTAATAAAAACTGCCATGGAACTATACTAAATTGTTATAGATCTGAGATATAGTCTAGCAACAGACACGAGGCAAATAGCCAGAATGCCAGTATGACAGTGAGTCATGTCTGATGACATCCCTTCTACTTACAACAGTATGCTTCGTAACCTAGCAACAAACCTGTGAGGCAATCACAGAGAATGTCAGTATGGCACAGTCATATCTGATGCTATCTGTTATGCAGTATGGTTAGTAACCCACTGAATAGTATTTTTTTGTGTTTGTTAATCAGGGTAGTGGACTGATCAGCCAAAGTCAGACTGGACAATTATTTTACATATACATAAATAAAACTGAAGCAATATAGCCAAAGCAAACACAACATAAAGCATATATCACATATGCACACAGCATTAATCAGAATGAAATACTAAATATAGACTGGAAAATTGTCAGATCAATGCAATATTACTGTCTGCACAATTGTTTAGTATTGAGGTAAACACAGTACCTTTGTTTAGCAGTTAACATAGAGGAGTAAGGTTCTAAACTGTCAATGCATTGCTTCCTCGTAACCAAGAGGATGGGATTTATTTGTTTATTGCTAATTTATTTGTCTTTGTTCACTAGAAAAGTCCAAATGGCCAAAACCCATTTTCAACAGAAACCTGGGGAGAAAAGTTCCAATACATATATTTAAGAGACTCATGATAAACAATTTTTTTACAGAGATACATTACGTAGATAGTTCTTAAAACATCTAAGTATAGACAGGTAATTCTTCTGTAGTGATACTACACAAAGATAAAACAGGTATTTCTTTTTTAATTTCTCCAAGTTTTTTGGGTTTCTAACACGATGATGGGAAAGGACCCCATTCCTAAGTCAAAGTACGATTAAAGTTCATACTATTATAATCTTTGATGTCAGCCAGAAGGGCTCTTTGCAGCAGCTGCAATGTGCCCAGTAATGACTCCTCCTGTAGCTCATATGGGGTTACATGAATTGGTAACATATATAAATATGATTCTAAATTCTTTTTTATAAGACCCGTTGCAACTTCTACTATTGGAACTGTCTGGGTAGCTTTCTTTCACATTGCTCTTGGTTCTTCCTGCAAATCCTGATATTTTATGACTTTGTGTCTCTCTGTATGCAAGACGCTGTAGTCACTGGGTGTGGTGATTTCAGTGATTAATGCTACTTTCGTCTTCTTTTCATGGACCACTCTATCCAGTTTTCTAGCATCTATCTTTTGAACTGTTGCTAATGGGTGATCTCATGTTATGTAAACTACATAATTTTCTATGATCCTTTGTGGCTAATGTTTCCAGTGTTTTTCAACCACTTCAATATCATAATGTTTGCACAATCCCCAGTGCAACAGTCTTACCACATTATTATGGCTTTCAGTATACAGTCCTTCTGCCGTTAGTATGTCACAACCAGAAACGAGGTGGGCAACTATTTCCAGTTCTGTTTTACAAAATCTACAATTGTCTGTTTCTCCCACATGTTCAATGAACTTTGTAAACCAATGTGTACTTAACCCACTATCTTGGGTCGCCAATGTTAACGTTTCATCTCTTGGTTTGAATTCACTTCTCCTTAACCATTCCTGCATTCAATCCTGATCAACATGAGGTTCTTCCAGATGTTTTCTATAGTTGCAACTATATTTATGCATTTTCCACATTTCTTGTCTTCTCATCTAGTCCTTCACCTTATATTAGTTCTTTTGCTTTGGGCACATTCAATTGCTGTCTGATTTTTATCTACTTCTAGTTTAATTTCCATTCCTGGCTGACGTCGATATGCTTCTGCTAGATTAAGCAGAGAAGTTATCTTAGATTTATTCTCCTCATGTTTCAAAACTTTCACTACATTTGGGTCTTGTGAGGTCAGCAGAGGTTCCCTATTACATGATCGAAACCTTAGGTTATCGAACACCTAAAGGTTGATCACTAAATGTCGAAGTCTGAAAATTGTGAACGGCCATTTCCACACCAAGAAACAGGTCATTTGGCCATTACATGGATTTTGTTCTTTCTCTGCTGTAGAGCGATCTCAGAGTTGGTATATTTATTTAGGAGGGGTGTGGGGGAGGTGAAGCCCTCACTTCATTTCTGTTTAAAACTTTTTTTTAATTTGGCCAATGGCATTGTTTCCCAATGCGGAAACGGGCATTTTTGATGTTAAAGGTTTGATATTTTGTGATCGACCTTTAGGTTTCGATCACATAATATAGACCCGTCAGCAGATGTGTGCAGTCCCATCATTGCAGATCTATACATGTAATCAATTTCAAGGAGGCTCATCTCTCCTTTGGAATGGGGAATATATAATCTTGGTACGCATTGATTTTTATAAATCATTTGGTGAGCATGAAGCATCCTTCTTGTTTTCCTGTCTAATCTATCGAACACATTTTGAAGCCAGACAGTCACTCCAAAACTGTAAGTTAGGACAGGAAGAGCAAATTGGTTTATAGCTTGAATTTTCTTCCTAGATATCAATGCTGTTTTCAGGATTAACTTAAGTCTTTTGAAGTATTCCTTACTAAGTTGTATACGCATTTGTTCATGTTTTATTGTTGATCCTTCATCAATTCCAAAATATGTATACACTCCCTCTTGATCAAGTTCTTTTATATCACATTCTTGTCCCCAACTGATGTTTTCTTGGTGCTGCAATTTTCTTGCTTTAAAGGTTGCTTTTGCACATTTATCAAGATCAAATGACATTCTTCTCATATATAATCTGAAAAAGTTTTGACAACTTGCAAGTGTGCTTTTAGTTCCTCATCTGATGAGCAATACAGTTTTAAATTAAATCATTGACAAAGAGAAGATAAGTCCTTACACATTGCTGTTTTCTAGACGCCAAATTATAGCCATGGCCTAAGCTGTTAAGTAGGTAGCTTAATGGGTTAAGGGCAAGACAAAATAGCACCGGTGACAAAGAGTCTCCCTGGAATATCCCCCTTTGAATTTTTATCCCTGGGATAATAGTTTGTCCTTTATCATGGCTTAATTGTAAAGTTGTCTGTCACTGATTCATGGTCACTGTAATACAATCGATCAGTGTAGGGTGTATTTCATACATTTTTAAGCACTCTTTTATCCATGAATGTGGGATACTATCAAATGCTTTTTTGTAGTCAGTCCATGCCATACTTAGATTCTTCCATTTTTACAGTTCTCCACTATGACTTTATTTAACAACAATGATCATTTGTTCCAAGTGAGTTTCTTGTATTGCCCTTTCGTTCTATTGCCATAATTGAGTTTTCTTCTAAATGACTATAAACTCTATTGACATCAATTCCAGTGTCTAGTTTATATGTCATTGGAAGGCAAGTTATTGGTCTATAATTTTAAGGTAGCTTGCAGGTTCACTCTTAAGTAGGAACATTGTTTTTCCTGTTGTTAGCCAGGTAGGTGTCTGTTCGGGGTATGCATATAAATATTTCTTACTCATGGCTAAATCTTCATGCAAAGATGTTAATACTTTTACCAGAAGTTAGGTACTGCATTTGGTCCTGGGATATTCCAATTAGAGGCTTTTCTTAACTTTGTTTCAATCTGTCTGGCTGTTATTTCAGCCCATTTCATATCCTGTACCTTTAAACTTCTTATTCTTTCTTTTACTTCTTCTATCCATTTAGCATCTTTGTTATGTTTCACAGGATCTTCATAAATACTTCTCCAAAATATATCAATTTATTCTTTTTTTGGTGGTCTTTCAATTCCTTTTACCTTGTTTCCCAATTCTCTATAAAACTTTTTTGGGTCATCAATAAATTGCTTATTTTGTACTGTTCCCTGATATTTATCTGCATATCTTCTATGTTTTTCTGCCTGTGCTAAGATTTGTAGTTTATTTGTGATAGTGCATGATAGAGCCTGATCTGTTCTAATACTGTGCATTGCTTTTATCACGTCTATCTTTCTAATTATTTTTGTTGATCTGTTCCTTCTTCTATACTCTTCTAACAGTGACACTTCTTGTCTTAATTGCTTTATAGTTTTCTCTATTTGATACTTCCATGATGGTATTTGATTTCTCCCCTTCCTTTCCCTCACTACCCTGCATTCTTGTGGTAGAATTGTATCAGTTATTAATTTAGCTGCAGAGTAATATATCCTGTTTACTTCTGTTATATCATATGGGTCTCTATGGACAGTCCTAATTACTGTGTTCATTTGTTTTATCAAACATCTAACTTTTTGGGTTTTATTGACCTTCTGCAGTCTATTTCTTTCATTGATCTTAATATCTCAATCTATCTTTATGAAATCAAGCAACTCTTTTCTTCGCTCATTTTCTTCTAAACTGAGGGCACTTTTTTGCTTTCCATTTCCTGCGGGCATTCTATAGAGAGTTCTATAGCATCTTCCTGTGGCACATTCTCTTCAATTTCATCCTGTGCCTTCTGTTGCTCTGCCATATGGGAACTCACTGGCCTATCACTCCTCAACATTGACTGCATCGGAGTTTCCAGAGTTTCCTGTTCCTTTCCTTGCTGTCTAGCTTCAAGTGAATGTTTATACTAGTTTCCTGTGGAAGGCTCCAAAATATTGTCATATGGCACCTGACCAATTGCTTCCCATTCCACTGACTTCCCCTTAATTTGGATGCCCATTCCTCTATCCTGTTGTCATGCTTTCTGAATTAGATTCTCTACACTGAATCTTTAACTTTGCAGGTACTCCACAACCTCAGTTTCTCTTTCTTTAACTTCCTCATTACTAATCTCCTTTTCTACTTTTCCTCTTTGTCTTCTTATTTTTTGTATTGTAAAGTTTTTCATGTCTAGATTCCTTTGCCGGTATTTCTCTTCAAATATCTTTGGTGCTGCTCTTTTTGTCTTGATTAGTTTTGCTTCCTCCTTTGCATAGATATTGCACCATATTAAAACTTTTTCTTTCCCATGTCCATATTTCTTCTTCAGATGTCTCCTGATCTTCCTGTTTCTCTCTGCTTTGGGGACTCGTTCTATCATGCTGTGATGTAACCTGTGTTTGACCTTCTACATCAAATCATTCACTTTGCAGGCACTCCATAACTTCAACTTCTATTTTTTTAACTTCTACTTTACTAATCTTCTTTTCTACATTCCCTCTTTGGATATTATATTTTTTATTGTGAAACTTTCCATATCTGGGTGCCTTTGCCTGTATTTCTCTTCAGATACCTTTGGGGCTGCCTTCTTTATATTGATTAATTTGGCTTTCGTCTTTGCATAAATATTGCACCATATCAAATCTGTCTTTCTTTCCCATGTCCATATTTCTTTTTTATACTTTTCAAAAATCTCTAGGTTTTGTTGTTTATATTTTTGCACTTCCTCAGATTTGCTTTTTCCAAACAGATCAAAGTTTCTTGGTCTGCATACTGTTTTTCACAAATCTGCTGTATTAATGAACACACTCTTTTATTTGAGGCTTCTGACAGTTTTTCTTGGGGAAGTATTTTTCTTTTCTCTAATTTCTGTCTTAATCTTTTTTATATCTTGTGTCTGGAAACTCTGGGCCTTTTGCATAATAGTAACAATATACAATTTCTTTCTTACCCTCAATAGTCCACTCTATTGTCTGTATGTCTCTTTTTTGGCCTATCAGTTTTTGTGATTTTTGTGGACTGCTACTTCTTTCTACAACGGGGGGCCATCTTTCCCCTGGGCCTGGCCTGGTCCCATTGTAGGAATGTTTCCATATTTTGAGGATTCTACACTGTCATTTTTTCCAGTCCTGGCACCAGTGCACCTACCAGGATTGGGTACTTTTTTATCCTGGGTCTTGTGTACCCAGTTATCCTTTTTAATTTTGACCTATTTCTGTACATGTTATATGCTATATAAATACAGTCTATATATCAGTGTCGTCTTGGTGAGATTGTGTGAAAAACAGGGTCCACCTCATGAAGGTAATCACCAAGACTTGAGGATGAATTCAGTTTCAGCAATACTACTCTTCTTTGCTTGCTGACTTATTGACTCTCCATTGGGACCCCATTTCTTTTGTGGTGCTATTACAGATGATATTATATTTCAAGTATAAATAATTTAATATGCAAACAGCCCATGTGCAATATGTGTGACAAGCAGACATGATGTATAACTTATAAGACATGGATAAGGAGGTTTACAGTACAGATGTTTGGAATACATAACATTGAGTCAAAGAGTGTGAAACATTAGTTCATATGCAGATGACAGTAAGATGAGGGAGAGAGGCAATATATAGCTGATGAGTCAAGCATAATGGTACAGAGAATGCAGGGGTACATACTGAGACAGAGTCTGGTAATAATACAGCAGTGGAGACTGTTTGAAGGAGCTAGATAAAGTGGGAAGGTAAGAAAGAAATTGAAATCCAAAGTGAAGATTAAGATTGGAAGGTAATTGAGGAAGAGTGATAGAAAGGCATGTTATGCAGAAGGTGTTGGAATTTATAAGTGACAGGGGTATGAGCCCACAAAGGAAAATGAAGTTACCCAGGTGAGGAGCATGTGCATGACTGTATGTGGTTTCAGTGTTGTTTTACTAAGGGCCTGAATGCAGAAAGTTTACTTGCCTGTTTTGTGTATGTTAGGATTGTTTCCCACAGTTTAGATACATAATGGGAGTATAGTGAGTCACCTGCTGAATTATTAGACTTTGTTGTGATTACTAAGAAAGGATTGTTTCATTTTTTTCTATTCTTTAGGAGTGGAGAGCAGAAGTTTTGTCTTTTTATTATTTAAAAGTATATTTGCATCTTTTAGCCAAGTTATGATAGTTATGAAAGAATTTTGGGTGATGTCTTGAAATACTGGTGGGGATGGGGCTGTACGTATAAAGGCTGAGTTATCAACATATTGAACTATGCTTGTGAAGTGGGTGGTGGTATATAGTTTGTTTATAAAAATATTGTATAAGAGGAGTCCTAATATTGATATCTGTGGGACACCAACAATGACTGGTAGGAAGGAGGAGAGATTTTGTTTCCATTTGACTGCTTGCTGCCTGCGCGTTAGACAGCAATGGAACCATGAGAGAGAGGGGTGAGTGAGGCAAGGGGAAAAAGTAAGTGAGAAGATGTTGCTGGAATATGGTGTCAAATGCTTTGATAAATCTAAGCTTAGTGAAGATAGCAGGCTGCCATCATTCCTATGTTGGTTTTTGATGTTGTTGAGGCTGAGGAGAGTAAGGGCAGTTCTACTGTGAAGTTTAAAACCATGCTGGGGTTTGCTGAAAAGGATGTTAGAGTTAATGTACTGCATACGTTGCAAGTGGATGCATTGTTCTAGCATTTTCGGCAGTGGGGAATAGGATGGTTGTTGATGTACATCTTTGTGGAGTGGTATTATATAGGACTTTTTCCAGATGGATGGGACATATCTATCAGGTATGGATTGGTTTATCAGTATGATATAGTAAAAGGCATGATATCAGCTGCGATTTTTAGGTATTTGTTTTGGAAGCTTGTTGGCAGCTAAAAGGGCTTGTTTTAATTTTTGTTGAAGCTTTCTTGTAGGAGAGGTGGAGTTCAGCAGGAAAAAGAATAAATGTGACTGACTAGGACAGGATGGGAGTGGGTGAATTGTTATTAGGATTATTATTATGTATAAAGTAGGAGTTGGACCAAGATGATTTTGAGTCAGCGGTGTTAGAAGTAGAAGGAAATGGTGTAGTGGCTTGGCCATGATGTATTAGTATGTTTAGCAATTTGGTGGTGGTGCAGTGATTAGGGCTGTTGACTCACAGCAAGAGGTTCTCCAGTTGGTTTCTCGGCTGGAGTGCCTTCTTTGTGCAGTCTGCATGCCCTCTCTGTGGTCAAGTGAGTTTTCAAGGCATGCAGGTAGGTGCGTGTATATGTGTGTACCTTCTGTGAAGGTTGGACACTGGGCTGGCAACTTGATACTGTAAAAAATTCAGCACCAATCAATCTGCGGACTGGTGATCCACTGTGGCAACACCTAACTGGGAAAAACTGAAAGAGCAATGACCATGTGTTTATATTGGAGGATGGTATAACAGGTTTGTTTATAAAATTTAATGTGGTCCTTGGCAAAATGTCTGATGTACTTAACTGTGGGAAATGTATTTTGTGTTCTGTTTTTACTCCAGTCTTTGTCTTTTTGAGGTATAATGTTTTTAGCTTCTTTAGTTAACCATGGTGCAGGGGTTGAGTTGACTCTAAGGGGCTAGGCTGTTAAAATATTTATAAAAGTTTAATTAAAATGTGAGACAGTGATATCGTGACATGTTCAAGTTATATTGGATTAGAGTATTGATAAAGATGTAGTTTTAAATGTTCTATTAAGTTTTTAGTTATAAATGATGTTTTTAGATTTGGTCCTAAGAGGAAGAAAGCTTAGTCACAGAATGATAAATTATTATTGATTCTCTGTAATATGCTTATATTGCATACTGTAGAGCAATCGGTTCTATGCTTATCTGATAGCACTTAGTGAATCAGAGACCATTCTCAACAGAATCAGGGACAAATCCAAAAATAATCAGGGGCGATCAGAGACACTTTTAAAATATTAGTACTATTAACCTGAAGCATTGACAAAACAAGAGAAAGTGAATTAATAGACTTTTTATAAAGTAAAAGAAATCTATAACTCTAATTATTTTTAATACCTAAGAGTAATCCACCATCTTTTCTCCAACTGTCACTGGTTTTAGGAGGGATTAAGAGGGACAGAGCTAAAATTTGAGTCAAAATCAGGGACATCCCAGAAAATCCGAGACAATTGTGAGGTACGTATATTGATATTTTGATGTATGTACGAGTACGCTGTGCTTTAGTGTCAGTAGGAGGAGGAGAAGGTCCACACATTAATCAGTAAGAAACCTGGGGGGATAAAATGTTAGGTCTTGTTGGATAATCTTTGTAAGTCATAAAATTGCCTGTGAAAAGTGAACAGTGTGAAGGAAAGAAATGGCACTCACCTTGCAACAACAAACTTTAGTTGAACTAAACACAATTTTAAAACAAAATAAAGTTCTTACAAAGTTTTCTATGAAATAAAAATGGCTTTTTTACCCACACGGCAGAAGCTCGTTTACCAGGCACATGCAGTGTGGAGCTACTTTTATTTTGTTTTATGTTTGTGCAATAATTTTAGATTGGTGCCTGTTTTAAATTATATCACTTCATGTTTCTTTGTTTTTAATTTTAAATTATCAAACCACTGTAATCACAGAGCTATTCATAGTTTTCACAAAGATTCTAGTTCAAACTAGAAAATCTAAGTATCATGTTTAGGGATACTGAAAGGTGTTCCTAGATAATAGGTCTATATTCTAGCATTCACTTGCTGAATGACTGAAGACAAAGAAGTGGAAAATGGTTTGTTGATTGACTGGTCCCTGTAGGTGAGTATTAAACAGTTGTGACATGGAATGCAGAATTCAGTGCCACAAAAAAGGAATAGACACCATTATATGCAGTCTTTTCCGAAGTTGAGCCCTACTATACATTAGGCAGTAAATCTTTATGCGTGCTAAAATAATCTCTGGAGCAGAGTTTGATACTGACTGTCTAAGGACAATTCAAACAGCAAGGGTAAGTACAGAGAGATCTAATGTATAACATGTTTTGTTTAATGTGTGTGCATGTGAGTGAGTGTGTGTGTGTGTGTGTGTGTGTGTGTTCGCTCGCTTGTTTTTACTTTAACATGAGTACCCCACTTACAAATAAAGTGATAAAAATGATGAATAAAACACAGTAGCTTAATCAGTTCCATAATTTTTATAACATCTGCATGCACACATATACGCATGTATCTTATGTTTTTTCTGTCTTCGCTCCTCGTTTACTATATATAATCTGTATAGCTTTATTAAGCTAAAAAATGACTAGCATATTAAACACAAGCATACAAACCATATCAGTAATTTGAACCTTAAATGGGCTTCCTTCAGGGTTGCATTGCACTGATAATGTTTGCAGCTTACAATATTTCTCCCCAGACTTACCACTTTGTCATTTTTTTATGACTCTTCATGAAATAGACAGCTCTCAGCTTTCAGATCCAGGCTAAAATGTATTCCTTACATTTTATAATGAGGTTTTAGCCTTCCTTGGAATCACCTTTCACACTGTATCAGAATTTGTTTGCTACCTGTGCTTACAAAGTAGTATCTTAAAAAAGCTAAATTTAAATTTTGGAGTAAAACTATTGAAAACTGTTTTATTTAGGGTTCAGTATTTACCCAGGCAATTACAGACTTGCAATTTAAAATATTTTACCCCAAATATATATTAATTTCTTGACTGTGTCCTCTGAGTGTACATGATGTTCATTTTCATAGGCAGAAAATATTTTAACAACCAGAAAACTTAAGTTTTGAATTTGTCACATGCAGTCAGTATAAAATTACCTTGTACTCCGTACATACACATTTTTGATTCTAAATGAAGAATGGTCATAAGATACAGACAGCTTAAATTATAGATGTCTGACACCATCAGTTATGAGCATGCTTTTATTCTTAGTAATGTAATTTCCATTACTGAAGTCACTTCACTAGTGTAGATGTTCTTTCACAGAAGCTGCCCTCATTTAAAATCATCATTTACAGATGTTGGCAAACTTCTTTTTTTGCAGTCTTGACATGTCTCCCCCACACACACACACACACTTCTTTAGTGCCTCAAATAAATATTTTGTGGACCTTACACTTCTCTGTTGCTGGAATCTATATCCAGTACAAGTACACACAGCGGATACTCCAAATTACATTCTCTGACACACATATAGTACAATATTACACAGGGTGCTTTTCAGTGTCTGTTCATACAAGCTGGCGTAGCCCATATTAAATATGCAAGTTTTAAGAGATATGTCAGGAACAGGAATCTGACTGGTGTAATAAAATAAATACCTACTTCCAGATAATGAATCCCCCACATTTTTTGGTACAAGTGGAAGAGGAAAGGTCAGCATTTGTTTTTAACCTGAAAATGTAAAGTATACAGTACATGGGCTACTAAAAACATTTACCATTGTAATGTCTGTCATGCTAAAAACAGTATAGTTTTGCTGGTTAGGCTTTTTGATACAGCAAGCTAAGATGTCATCTTATGATAAACTGTTTCTGATTATTCTGGAACTGCTGACAACACTGTCTTCTGTGGTATTGCTTGAGCATGTATACTGATTGAAAAAAAGAAACTAAAAACATCAGCAGTCCCAGAGCTTATTTGTGATACTTTCATACTTAGTTCTGTGTCTGTTGCTTTGTTTAGGGGAGAGAAAAAAGAAACTAGTATCATCTGAACTCTTACGTGGGTCTATAAGACTGAGTGAAATGTCCCCAGCTGCGAGTCAGTGCTTTATTTAAACCTGTAGACCAAGCTGTGTGCTATTTGTAGAGTATCTGAAATACTTTCAATGGCTCGAAACACCACATCAAAGCTGCCTGTAGATCAAAGGTGAATGTGCAGCATTGCCTTCCAGGATTGTCTGTCAGCTCCTTTTCTCTTTTAGTTACTATCAGTTTGTTGTTACCTGGCATAACTCTTTTATCCTGGTGAAAATTAAAAGCTACAGGTGATGCCCAATACATGTCCTTATAGTATCATATGACAGCAGAGTATTTTCTCAGCCAAGTCTGCTAAAACTTTGTTTGAGCAGATGGTTTTATTAACTAGCTTTGGTGCTGAATGCTTCAATAAAGGAAAGAAAAAAATGACTCCAGAACAATGCAGTCAGTAGTTATCCCACCAAAAACAGACAGTGACACATACACACACACATGCACGCACACACACACACGCACACACACACACACACGCACACACACACACACACACACACACACACACACACACACACACACACACACACACACACACACAGAAAAGCAAATACACAGATACATGCACACACACACACACACACACACACACACACACACACACACACACACACACACACATGCATATTATTTGTAGATACACTTTATGTAATGCTGGGTGTACTTTTGAAGAATGAAAGTTCACTACTTCGAACTTCAAAAGTACACCCACACTAAAGAGAAAGTGCCCTTTCATGAAAGTGCACTTTTGCGAACCCGCTAGACCGAACGTGCTAGCAGTCACGGACCTTAGTGTTAGGGCACGGGTTAGGGTAAGGGGATAGTTAGTAGGGCTATCCCCTTATCTTGACTCATGCCCTAACCCTAAGGTCCGTGACTATCGCACCACAGTGGAGGACATAACCTGTTTTTCAATGTCCTCCATTGTGGTGCGGTAGGTTCAGTCTGGTGAGCTTAAGTGAAAGTACACTTTCGTTAAAGTGCACTTTCGCTTAAGTGGAGATGTACTTTTCCATTTTGAAAAAGTGAATTTTCGTTGTAGGAAAGTACACCCGCAATGCTACATAATCAACAGTTTGCAGTTTGGAGTTGCAGACATTCAAACTCTCTCTCCTAGACTGTGTGCCTGCTGGTAGTCCATGCAAAACTCTATGTAAGATTTGGTACAGCTGTGGCTATGAAGTCTATGTAATAGACAAGTCAGCATCTACAGAGTTGTGATGAGAAACTCCTTCACTGAACTCGGCAACTACTTCCTGATGACCTCACAGAAGACTGAACATTCTGGGCTCACATTGCAATGCACTGAGGGGCTGTTTGACTGCTTTCTTTCCATATGGGGAGTGACTATACAGTGTGGGAACATGTTTACATATTGTACCTCGTGTTTGCCCAAGGCTACAGAATCTCTAACCTCCCTAGAAAAGATTAAGAATGAGAGAATCAACCACTGCAGATGGACAGAATACCAGATGTGGACCCAGGGTCATAAGTGTTCTGAATTCAGTGTAAGCCATGTTATGCCACACCTCTGGTCATATGCATAAAGGAAGCAAAGATGTATTCCTTAAGAGTGTTATGACTGTGAGAAGGGGAGGGGCATATCCATGGGATACAGAGGTATATGCAACAGAGAAGGCGACAGCAGTCAGAGATGGAAGAGGATACTGTGACAGCCAGAGTTAGTGAAAAGTCAGCCAAGCAACTAGTTACCTATGCTGGTTTAGGAGGACAGCATACTAAATAAATAAATACATAAATATATAAACAATCAAACAACTCAAGACTGTAAATGCCTGCATCCGATATCATCCACAGTCCCACCTCGTACTAACTCTAGTGTTGTAGGAACTAACAATTTCCAGAATTCACATCTCATGTTGTTTCTTTTCTTAGGTATTTGAAATATTTATGGCACTTTACTATTTCTGTTTTGTGAACTGTCAGTCTCTGTTAGCAATGTTTATATTGATTTTGCAGTTTTGACAGAGGTTAAAAGTCTCACATTCCTTCATGGACTCCTGTTCCTATGAGGTTCAAACAGCTGTGCATGCTTTTTAACCTCTTAGAGGAAGAATTCCAGACAAAGTCAGAAATATGGAGGGTAGGGCTGAGGGTGGGGGGACAGATGCCTAAAATCAGGGATGGATTTTAAATATTACTCTTACAAAATTAGAACATTAATAAAATTACAGGTTTTGCATTAGCATGCATTTTTCTGAAGGATATGAAGTATGGAACTCAAATATTTGTTGTGTTTTGATGACTCCAGTTCTCAATGATTTGCCAGAAAATGACAAATTTTATAAGTAGACCAAAGTATGAGGCCAAACTCTGGACATTCTGCAAAATTCTGGAAAATTGAGAAGTATGCTGCCATGCTTCCTTATGTACTCGGTACTTATGCTGTTAAACTGAATCTGACTTTTCACCCCATTTATCTTTTGTCAGGGCATCAGGGAAACTTCGGCTCTTTTTGAGAGGTGCTTTGGGAGCTTTTACATCCACTTGATCTACCACAAGCTCAAGCAGATTTCACACCTCGTATCCATTATATGCTCAGGTAAGGTTCATATTGTTAGAGATGGACTTGCCAACTTACCTTCCACTTTAGACAACAAAGTAATACAGAATGGTTACAACCTCTAGTCAGTGAAATGCCAGATGCACACTAGTATAACCACCAATGGCAATAAGACAAATTCTATTGAATATACAGTTTTTAAATACACAAATCTGGAATGCAAAGTGGAAATAGAAGGTGCAAATATTATGTAGAGCAAAAAGAATAACCTAGTAAAAGCATAACTCCATCCTCATTGCATATGTAAGTGGCCCTGATATCTTATTTCTACATCTGAGCCATACTAGGATCAGCCAAGGATGGTCATACAACGTGCTATTTTGTGGCCTTTTGAAAACTTCTGCAGGTTCCTATGCTCAGAGCAGTATTTGTGGCTTTCATAAGGCTTCTGTTGCTGTACAATACTTTGGTAAATAGCAGCATTAACAAAATATTGTTCATTATGAATAAAATATTCTGTTAGCATCTTCTACCACACTTGGCTGCCTCCAAGGCAATGATAGGTGAAGTCCTGACTGAGGCTCGTGTTCTCAATTTGGCTAGTGAACTCAAATGCTGGAGGACCCAGCTAGGGCATGGTGGAGGAACAAGTGTGACATCCAATATTAGCTTAACCCAACCAAGGGACAAAGCCACTACCTACCAAGGGATGTTTTCTGCATGCAACAGAAATTACCACAACATGAAATCTATAAGCCAGGTAAGCACCATAGCCAAGGTTCTGCCTGCTTTCTATGTTATGAAAAACTGGAATTGCAGGTCCTACCTTGGCAGAGAGTTTGCTTGCCCTTACAGGGAGGTGTTAGAACAAAAATTATACCCAAAGAAACTGTGGCTGATGGACACAAAGCCTCCAAACCTCATTCCAACTGATGGCACTGGTAGACAGGTTGGGAGAGTATACAACCCATTATTTTATATATCCATAATATTCCCTACATGCCATAGATAATTTTTTGTATAAACATAATGCATGTTGCATATACTTAATTTTACCTGCATATGTCCGCCACTGGGAGTTATTAATTTTATTTTATTAACACTTTGTTGACTGGGTTAATCCTGCTAAGCCAGTGGCTTTTCATGGGAGACCCAGGATATTCATAGTGTTTAGAAGAAATTTGGTCAGGGTACCAGGTAACTTACGCTGTTTTTTTTTTTTTTTGATAAGTGCCAGGGAATCTTTTACATCCACCTGAGCTACCACCAACTCATGCAGCTGTACCTCATCTGAAGGATATCACACTGAGGACTGCAGCGCCCCCTTATGCGCACTGCAGTGTTAGTAGTGAAAAAACTAATCCAACTAGCTGGTGTGGGAATGGAACCCACAGCTTTCTGATTCATTTAGAACCAAAGACAAGTATATGAGCTTTTGTGATACTGAAACTGCTAATTTGAGCACATCATTTCTAATGTCATGTAATATGTAACTTTTTTACACGTATGCAACAAGTACTACTCTTGGATGAACGGGTAATATTTATTTATGTATCTTTTGTAGACCGGATTTGTCCCACTAAACTTGCGACCTCTTTTCAGGGGAGACCCAAAGTAGTATTTATACTACTGGGAGAGATTTGATCAGGGTATCAGGGAATGTATGCCCTTTTCGAGAGGTGCCTTGGGATCCTTTACATTCACCTGACCTACCACAAAGTTAAGCAGATAGGGCCTCAGTTTAATGTCTCAAATGAAGGATAATATGTTCAAGAGTGCAGTATCCCCCTAATGCAGTGTCAATAATCTGATCACCTGGAGTAGGAATAGAACCGACAGCCTTCTGATCTTCCAGGACCAAAGACAAGTGTATTGTCTGTTGTGCCACCGGCGCTGCAAATATGCTAAACATAACCATTCATTTCTTTGCATTTTTATCAGTATTAGCAATCCTTTTATAATAATAATATGATATAGTAGTTAGTATAGCTATTAGTACTGGTAAAGTGTAGTATGTTACCATATTGTTTCAGTCACCTTGTGTATATATTTATTACGTCACTAATACATTGAACCAATATCACCTCTATGTTACATATTGCATTAATACTGTTCAATATTGTACACTCATGCAGTCACACTGCTCAAACTACTATATATTAGCAGATATCAGCTGTATGTATATCCAAGTATGACCATACTGCACTGAACTCTGCTTGCAATATCAAGACACATCTGAAAACCCCAGATATATCTGTAACTCTGGATATCTCTCACTCTGGTAATATGTTCTGCATCATACATACTCTGTAGGATTTTTTGTGGTGCTTCTGCAGGGTGTGATGACATCTGCGGACATGTGGCTCTCCCAAGCTCTCCTCTATGTGATACCACTGTTATACAAAATTACCCAAATATTTAAACCCCCCAGGCCAGGGTTTAGTATAAGAGAGGGGTTGGGATCCGGCGTTGCTACTTACAGAGGATGGCTTGAGATGATACAAGGAGGCTCAACACCCACCCTCATACTGACATTATTCAGAAGAGCATTGTGAACTGTTAGACATCAACATCTCTTTAGATGAGTCTCACCTCTCCTAAAGTTGTGATTTCTCATTCACCTAGTTTGGACATTATCCCCTTACACCAGCAGATCAGACTTCATCTGAAGGATGACACACTGAGGACTGATGGATTTTGGCACATACTTTTGAACTCAAAAAGGTTTGGCTGACATTGGTGCTGTGTGTTATCATTCCCTGAAATTCTGAAACATTGGCCACTAATGAGGTCCATTAATGATATTTGGAGCTGAAGAGCAAAATATGTCAGCCAGTATGTCACATGAATCTGTAGTGTTCTGAGATGTTCACATATATGGGATTAACTCTACCTGGAGAAATACTGCAGCTTCCTGATACCAAGGTATGTCCATTTATGTAACATCTTTTTGTACTGCTTCTCTTTTTAGGTCTGTGTTCAATATGTGCATCACTATAGTAATACTGCATTTTTATGCTGGAAATGAATATTTGCATGGAAGATACTACCCTCTGTATTATGATATTGCTTACATTTAATTTTTTTGGGAAGGTCCCTTACATCATTCTACAGCCATGCTACATAGTGTTTCTCATCCTTCCCAGAGCTTACAGCCACTCTATTCTTCTCTGGACTTTCTCTAATTTCACTGGGGGTAGTTTTGGAGCTTAAGGGCATTCAGGGGATCTGGCTATCAACATTCAGCCAGGTTTTTCCCATTGTGCCCTACCCACCATTCCTCCCCTCCCAACACAATACTGTGGTAATGTTAGGGAGAGGCATACAATGGGGGCATGTGACATATTGCCCCACCTCCATGCCAGCTCAGCCATGCCCACCACCCTTACCCCTCTTTGAGCTATGTCGTCTCATGCAACATCACGAACCTTCTCCATCATTATTGCTACAAATGCTCATGTATCTTTCCATTCTGCCTGGGATGGGCATGCACACCCCTCCCTTGTCACTCCATCAGGTGTCTGAACTGCTAATCATGCCCAGGACAATTGAGTTATAGTCAGTGCTTTATCTCTGTCTGCCCCCAGAGCAGTATGATATTGCTTATATTTGTGGTGCTTCCTTTGGAAACTACTCTTCGTAGACGGCAATACCTATCAGTATGTAGTTTTCTTAGCACAGAAAGCTGTTTGCTGTTTACAGCTGCCCATGGCAGTATGCTGCACATCCATCTCATCCACCAGTGGTTGCACATCTGTGCAGCTACATAGAAAATGGAGTCAATGTGAGCTAATTTAGAATTTCTTTCTCTGTATATACATATTATAACTCTCTCTCTCTCTCTCTATATATATATATATATATATATAAATGGAAGCTCGATTATGGGCAAAAGTATTCATCTATTTAATATCTTTTATTTTTTCAATAAAATATTCATCTCTAATCAAGTGATACGTGCTTGATAACATTTAAGTCCCAAATGCTCTTTTCTGCAATTTGTGCTTCTTTTTTTCCTGATTTTAAGGACTGTTCTTACTCCTCATCTATTTCTTTTTTTTATATTTCCTTCACTTTTTCTAGACTTGTTAATCCCATTAATTATCTCCTACTGTCTCTCTTCATTGGCCTACATGTCTTCAAGGAAGTCACCCTTCCTTAAATTTATTTCTCTTTTCCCCAGACACTTATTAAACCACTTCAGATCTGAGCAAGTGTTTGTGCCCATTCAGTATTGACTTACTGCACTCATCCGCCTCTTTAAGTTATAAAAGTATGTTCTTATGTTTATTTTTCTGTAGACGTGTTCCTGCAAACAAATAGATCTATAATTTATGTAACACTGAAGTTTGTAGTTGGAACATCTGTCGGAAGGCTATAGTTTTACATTAATTATTTATAAATGTTTTGACAGCCCAAAACAAATAACATTGTCCACTATTATTAATTTTATTTCTCCTTTGTCCCAGACACTTGTGAAACCAGTTCCAATTCTGAGCCAATATTTTATCTTTCCTGAGCTGCAATCCTGAATTTTGGGTTTAATTTTTCTCACTGTTTTGGTGGTTTTTGTGGAGGGGAGTTTATGGACTTAGCACTTCAAAGTCCATAAAACACTCCTTACTATTAGTCAATTGGTTAAATAGTTAAGTGCAATTTTCCATGCTGTGTATCACTATTAGTCAGGATAACTTGATATTGGGCTAACAGTGGGGTAATTAATTTACATTGTAAACTACAGATGCAAATAAAATAGAGAATATATTTGGTATTAACTGAATGGAACTACCTTCTTTTGCTCCAGTGTCAGTTCACTGATTTTATCTCTGACTTTACCTTCTGGCTCAGACTAAACCACTCCATTCAGCCTTTGCTGTGCTCAGACTCACTCCCCTCCCCTCTCCTACCCCCAATTCCCAACCATCCCCACATAGCCTACACTTATACATCCAAAGTCACAGCCATCTAGATAGCTAACCAGTTAAAGCAAACATCTAAATAACATGTATCTAAACACCCTCCTCAATTATCAATTAAGATTTTACCACACCCTCAAAAACTCCTACTCTCATTCAACAGTGGCCTTTCTTCACCTACCAACTCTGATAAGTCTTTCTTTGCTAACCTACCTGACCTCCCTTCCTGGTCCTATCAATACAAACCATATTCTCCCACCACAAGCAATCACTTTTTCAACTATTCAATCTATCATCACAAACAAGGCTATAACACGACTCTCCATAACGCTGTCTCACCTCCTTCATTTATCACTTCAAACTTAAGATCCAAACTCTACAAACTTTAAAACAAAAATATACTTGAAAAAAAAAAACCTTTATGACTCATACCCCTAAATATACACCTTGTAGTCTAACAAATTAACATTAGATTGTGACAACCACCCCAATACAGGACAATCCACTGCCAGCTCCACCACTAACACAAATCCAAATGCACCTCCCTCAGCTCTCAAAACATCTGGATTGCAAATTTTCCACCTGAAGATCCAAAGCATTTACAATAAAATGGTTAAGGTATTTAACTTACAGACACAATGTGCAGGGTTTGATTTTCACATGAATTTCCCTGGAGGAGAGAATGACCAGGGAGCTGGAGGGTCTGAAATAAGTCGATTAACTTTGTTTATCAATGATTTAACCAAGAAGGTGGATGGTTTAATTGAACTTGTGCATGCTGAAGGGCTGTCCAACTCTCGAGAGCAGGGTGTCCCACAAGGTAGGAACCTTGGTCGTTCTAGCCCGGTTCCACTTACCAGGACAACAACCCAAGGTTCATCTTGTGAAATTATCGGCAATTTGAATATCACTACTGCTGGTACTTCAACACCTTTAGCATTGAATGACTGGCTACAATCAGGTGTTCTTTTGCAGAACGAGGTAAACCAAGCTGACGAAAATGTCAGTCCTATAAATAGCACCAGTATTGCTGAAAATCTTAAAATTTTGGACTACAAGTCACTTTAACTTAGGAAGCTACAACTTGAAATTCTTTATTTCAAAGAATGTATCAAATGGCGCGTGGTCCCTAAATGGTTGCGAGCCTGGCGTTACCCAACTGGACTGATCCCTAACTCCGTCTTTCATATTGAGCTCTTAAAACTCTTCGACCAGCAAGGGCTTGAGTTTTTAGAAATGCTGGTCAAGCATTACCAACTAATGGCAGACACTCTTATAATGGAAATCAAGGAGGTGGATAACACCATTAAGGTCGATTTGGATTTTACCCATTACCAGTTTGAATATCAACGGGTTTTTGCTAGTATTGACAACCAAATGGAAAAAGTAAAACTTCAAAATTAAGAAACTGAAACGTGATGAGGATGACTGTAGAAAAGGGATGGCTTACCCCGAGCCTCCCTCCACTCAACAATGGAATGGTCGAGGGACAGGAAACACTAATTCCATGAACTCCTTTGACCGTGGCAACACTGGGTTGACATCAATGGGGTACAACAACTGCTCCTCTCCCACAGAGCAGTGAGATCCAGGGTGAGGAGAACATTCAAAATACTCAAGATTTAAGATGAATCGAATGACTTCAGAAGAGGACCGGCGCTTCTCAAACTTCTGCAACCACGAGTTCTGGGGTATCAGGCACAGAACCAGAACTGTGTAACCCAGAACAAGGGCTGTGTGGAAGGTGAACAATACGCATCAAGGTTGCAAGAGGTAACATCCGATAAGCCAGAGGCATTGAACATTAATGATTTAGACTTAGATTTAAACTTGGATGATACTTTTGTACAGTCTGAGTTAATTTCTAGTGACTTGCCTCATATAATTACAAATGCTGAAGGTGACTTTAAGATTTTCAACTATTCTAAATATCATGTTGAACCAAATTTGGTTAATGTTCTCTCTAAAGTGCTCACATTCGTTCTAACTAAAAGAATGGACCTATGTAGAGTGCTGATTGACTTGAAAATGTATTTACACAAATTAAATTTGAGTTTATTATTTAACAATGATATGAGTGTGGAAGCAGAATACAGAGTGCCTAGTGTTTATAATCCACCGTTACATCCAGTGTTAGATATTTTTGAAAAGATGTGTGAGATTGACCTAAGGAATTTGTCGAGTAGTGAGGTGAATGGGTACCAGCATCCGAACAATGCAACCAGCAATGTGTCTAATATGTCAAGTAACGAGTGGGTTTTGCTTGATGCTTTGAGGAAGGCTATTAGAGTTGTTAAAGCTGATAAAGGTGTTGGTTTGGTGTTCTTCGACAGTATGAATTATATTTACAGAATGGAAAGTATGTTGAATTTGGCTACATATACACCGGTTTCTCTTAATGAAGTGAACCAAACATATAAACACATTAAGGTGTTTATTAATGATTTGTTTATTGAAAGCAGGATAGACTTAACTTTATTCAACTATTTAGCAATGCTTTCACCAAAACTTCCTGTGATTTTCGGAATTCCGAAAATCCATAAATGTCTGGCCAATTCCCCCCCCCCCTTCGTCCAATTGTGGATGGGCGAGATTCAATGATGTACCCATTGGCAAAATATGTGGATAGTTTGTTGAAAAAGTATGTGCAAAAGGAACCTTTTATTTGCAAGGATTCTTGGTCCTTCTTAGAAGCTATTAACAACTTGGCTTTTCAACCAGACTTTAATTTTGCCACAATTGATGTAAAAGATCTATATACGGTCATCCCACGTGATGTGGGTATTGAATGGCTTAGTTTACTATTGGCAAAAAGAGGTGCACCTGCCTCTGAAATTGGCCTGACTGGAGAATTGTTGGACATAATTCTGTCCAATAATTTCTTCTTATTTAATGGCCAGTATTATTTACAAAACACAGGGGTGGCAATGGGGTCCCCAGTGGGTGGCAGTTTTGCGAACCCTGTAATGACCTTTTGGGAGGATCAATTTGTGCATAGTATGACCAATAGGTTTGAGGGTGAAATTTACTACTATACCAGATTTTTAGATGATATCTTTTTAATATTTAAGAAGGACAAAATATTTTTGAAGATTTTATGGAGTATTGTAATAACACTACATAATTTCTGGTATGTACTTATGCATTTCATACCCAAAAGATATCCTTCTAGATGTTGAACTAAAGAAAGACAAGGTCAACAAATGCTATTTGGCTAAAATCCATCGTAAGGACACCTATTCCAATTCTTTTCTCCATTACAGTAGTGCCCACCCGTGACATCAAAAAAGGTCCATAGTAAAAGGACAATTGGCCAGGGCCGCAAGGATGTGCACTACAATCATGAACTTTAACGAAGAGTTCAAATTCTTACTACAGATGTTTACAAGTAGGGGTTACTCACCAGATTTATTAAGCAACTTGCTAGGTGAAGTCCATAATAAGAGGGAAAATGGCCATTTTAGAGCCATTTTAAGCATGGATCAAAGGTTAGGACCTGACTCTCGGGGGGGTCATGGTAAGAGAAAGTATCCCATCCTCTGATTACCGACACGCATTTATTACCATGTTTAACATAGACGCTGAGTGTATTAAACAGATTTTACAAAAATATTGGAATATTTTCCACGTTGATGAACAACTTGGAAAACTGGGATCTGCACCAAGTGTGGTGTATAAGAGGGGCAATGATTTGAAAAACTTGTTGGAACTACAACCACCAAAGTTGGTGCATGTCCCAGGCATGTATAAATGCGAAGCCTGCACTTATTGCAGGTTTATGCAAACAGGAAATTGATTTAATATCTCAGGTACTAATTTCATTTGTAAGGGTAGATTTAACTGTAATTCCACCAGAGTTGTTTACCTTGCTTCATGCCAGTCTTGTGTGAGTTTTTATATTGGCAAGACTGAGCGAAAATTAAGGGAAAGAGTATACGAGCACGTATACCATATTAGGAAAGCAAAGACAGAGAATGCATTGGACAGGCATGTGGTTAAAAATCCTGGCCATTTCTTTACATTTAGGGTGATCGATCAGGTTGATATCGACATCTGGGTTGGCCTATTGGGTTTAAAAGTAGAAGTAAAGGAATTGACTTGGCAGCTTAGGACCAGGGCATACATGGGACCAGGGCTAAATGATGTATGCTTTTTGGCATGTGTCCTGAAATTAAGGAGCTTGAAACAATGATGTAAATTCATTACAAAGACGAACTGGCATATTTATTCTGTTTTTTTAGTACCATGGGGTAATTAGCTAGGCTTAAAATGGCCCACAAGGGCAGCTAGCCTAGTACTAATCTATGAACCTATTAACCTAAAACAACCAAGCTGTATGCATGGGTAGCCCATGACATGCTAATACTTACAAAACTTGGCTAAAGCCCCATCTTAAAGAAAAAGAAATACTACCACCCAGTTATAACATACTAAGGATAGACAGGCAAAACAAAAAAGCAGGAGGTGTAGCCATCTTATATAAAATTACTCTGCAACTTATCCCTCTCCCATAGCAACCTTTAATAAAGCCTAAATCATTAGTCCTCTACTGAAGCTAATCCCCCCCCACAAAACCCTATCCATAACAGAGATTTACATCCCTCCTGGAAATAGCATCAGCACTAGCAAAGAATTTCTATCATGAGTCACCTCTGATATCCCACAAGAAAAAAATACTTTTAGGAGATTTGAAAATCAACAGGCTGGCTGTCAACTGTGATTATCCTCATAATACCTTCAGCCTCTATAGCCTCAGTCATCTAAATATGTACCCTACTGACTATGTAAATAAGGGTCTATATTATAACATCAAAGTCTTACAACTTTGAATGTTATAATATCAAACCCAGTACAGCGAATTCTGGAAATAGTGAAGCTGCAGAACACCAAATACTTTCCTAGGGAAAGTATTTGGTGGGCCGTTTCTGCAGCTTTGCTATTTCCTCAACTGTGGAGTGAAGGTTACGGACTGGGTTAAGGTAAGTGTGCGAATGAAGGTGAGTGTGCGATTGGGCCCGAGTTAGGTGAGCTAGGGTTAGGGCGCGTGTCAGGTAAGTGTGCGATTGCGTGGATGTGAGGGTTAGGGTGGGGTAGGTGAGTTAGGGAGCGGGTAAGGTGAGTGTGTGATAGTGACGTACCTTAGGGTTAGGGTTGGGTTAAGGTAAATGGATAGCTAGTGGTTTATGTATGGTTTAGTGTAGGGGTTTGTGAAGTGTGTGTGTGTGTGTGTGTGTGTGTGTGTGTGTGTGTGTGTGTGTGTGTGTGTGTGTGTGGATTATTTATTTTGGTGTGCTTATGCTGTCTGTATGTTTGTCGGAACGGCAAATGTTTTCCCTGGGAAAAAATTCACTATTGTGACTGTTCGGTTTTCTGGTGTTTCGCTTTACTGGGTTCGATAGTATAACATTCGAAGTTGTAAGACTTCGATGTTATAATATAGACCCTGTAAATAACACTGACAAAGATTTAGTACTTGATTGGATACTCACCTCCTCTCCTAGCAACATATTCTCCAATGGTTCTCGCACCAGTGCTCTAAGTGACCACCTTTCTACCTTTGTCATCAGAGCTCAAAATCACACTCTCAAAACACACCACCTTAATGAACTACTCAGTGTCTCCCAATTACAAAAAATAATCATTTCACCATAACCTACAACTTTCTAACTGGCAACATTGAAAGGGTCTCCCCTTAGGTGATGTAGTTACAGAATTTTACAGAATGTTCCTTAACATTATAAACAGTTTAACCCCCCCACAACAAAATGTGTAAAAATCCCTCATCCAGTATGTGGATAACTCCACTATCATTACCATTGCTGATAACCCCTCAGACTTGCTCACCAATATTCAGACCTCTTTTAACCTCAGTGAAACCTGGCTAACTAATAACCAACTTATACTTAACCCTAAAAAGACTAAACTCCTTCTATTCTTACTTAAATCTCTCCATCATCTTAAATCCTCTTTCACCATTTCTTCCCTTAACAACACTTTAATCTCAGCTGAACCCCATACTAAGCTCCTTGGTGTAATCATTGATGAGCAACTTAAATTTGATCTACATGTTCATAACTGTATAAAGAAAACCCACCAAAAGCTTGGCCATCTTTATAAAAACCAAAAGTACCTCACTCCTAACTCTAGAATCTATCTTGCCCATGCTTATCTTCTTCCTAATCTCTTGTACTGCTCTCAAATTCTACCAATTTACAGTCCTCTCTTCTATCCAAAATTGAAACTATATACAATAAAGTTGCCAGATTTGCAGACATGTCACCAAAATCACATCACTGTCTTTCTCTCCAAACCCTTAGTTTTCTAGAATTTCCAAACCAGCTCATATATTCTCAACTTCTCTTAATCCACACTATCTTAAATAGGCCCTCCTCCTGCCCTAGCCTATCCTCTCTAGTCTCCCTCTATAACCCATCATGCTCCCTCGGAAGTGCTGACCAATGCCTCCTAGAGATCATTAAACCTAAAAAATCTCCTGGACAAAACCTATATAGCTATCTTCCTGCTCTTTCCTGGAATAAGCTTTCCTTGGACCTCAGAAATATTACTCATGCACATAAATTCAAGACAACCCTCAGAAATCCCATATACAGCACCTGGTGATGTCATTGTAACCATCCCACCTAAATGTCCTCCCTTCCTCTCTCCTCCTTTAATCTTTTCCCTCCCTCCCTTACTTTCCACTCTGTTAATTCTGTTACCTCTACAATATTATTTATCCTTACTTCCTGTTTACCTTGCTATACTCTTCTAGTTCTTAACACCCCTCTAATTTACTCTTTCCAGTAACTTAACTTCCTTTATACTAACTCATTTTTCATTTACTGCTCTCTATTCCATTCTAATTTATAGCCTCGAGTAATCTGACACTATTCTCCCTACTCTCTCCTCTACCTATCTCTTCTCCTCACACTACTATTTGTGAAACTAACTTCAGGGGCGGCTCGTGGCATCGAAACTGCAGCCCCCACAGCTAAAAAAAAGAAAATGTACCTTTTTGTGTAGCACAGTATTATTTTTTTGGTTTACTTTTACTTAAAAATTACTTTCTTTGTGACAGTTTGTCTCCGAGTCCGCGACTCGGAAGTATGCGCATGCGCACTTTAACTGCCTCGGGTTGCGGCGGTTTTAAATAAAGATTTTTTTTGTTTGTTTTCATTGCAGCCCGGGAGACTAATTAAGGCATCATTGTGATGCCCAGCTGTCTATGCGGTTCCAAACTGCATAGAATTGGAAGGGGCTCGGACTGCGACGTATGCAGGCACGTACATGACGTGCTTGCTGGGCTAAAGGCTGCTGATTGGTTGTCGCTCTCTTCCTGGGCTTTATGTGCTGGGAAAAGAGTGAGAATCAAACAGTAAGCCAGTTGTGGGATTGATTTGATCGTGACTGAGTCAGTCACACAGGAAGGATTTTAACGCCGACGCCGATACTTATTAATTTGCCATTGGAAAGAAGTAGTAGAAGAAGAAAGAAGTTAGAAGAAGAAGAACAGAGTGAAGGTGCAGAAGTATACCAGGTAAGTAGGAAGGGTAAGCTAAGGGTAAGCTAAACGGCAGGGAAATATTAGAGGCTAGCATTGCTGCCTCACAGCTACTGGTTCTCTTATAAGGTTTCTAGATGAAATGCCTTTGTGTGGAGTCTGCATTGTACCCCAAATGAATTGCTGGGTACAACATTGCTATATTTCTTGGAAAAGTGCAAGCTTTTAATTGCCTAATTAGAAGCACTGTTTATAGATATGGATCTCATAAGAAACTAAAGACTTTAGTAGGTCAAATTAAGAAAATTAAAAAAAAAACTCAGGAAAGATGAGAAGTTGAGAAGGAACTCAGGCAGCATGGTACCACAACAAAGACAGGCTGGTTGTTGTTCTAATGATGGGAGATAAGACATTGTCTGAACTAATATAGCTAACATACAAATGTTCACATCAATGTACTATATGATTTTTTAGCATGAGAAATCAAGTTTCATCCTCTTCTTTTTGCCTTACAACTCAGCTGATAGAATTCAGTCATTATGAGGTGCCACATAGCCAAAGATAATCTGAGTCAGCTGTGGGTTTTGAAGGTGTTTAACAATAGCTATGCACACACATGATTCTATTCTACTATGTCAAATTGCACATCTGTGATTTACACAAAATCAGACTCATTGTGGCTAATGTGAAAATACCAAATTACCAGAGTGGGCTCTACCATCAGTCCTGCAGCAGGAAGGTGGTGTTATAGAATTTTATCATTATATTATCTGCAGCTACAGGGATGTGGATTTATGGGGTCTGGTGTTTCAGCTACAGGTAAGGAGTGTGTGAGTGCGTGTGAAAATGCCCTATACTGGTGGTTACACTCATGGTGGTGTGGTAGGGAATATCTCAGGCTTGAACCCTGTACCTTGTATGCAGGTGTTAAAGACCTGAATTTCCTACCCACCACCATTTGTAAAAAAAATTGCAGATTTTTGCCTCATATTTGATCTGATCTGTTCCTGATAATGTCTGTGCTTTGTAAATGTTGCAATGCTTGGTATTTGATGGTGCATTGGTAGCATTGTTGCCTCACAGCTGCAGGTTCTCAGGTTTAATTCTTGGCTGGGGTGCCTTCTTTGTGGGGTCTGTATCTTCTCCCTGTGTTTGTGTGGGTTTGCTTTTGTGTCCTCCCATGTTACAAAGACATGTCTGCATTATTTCTTCCTGGGCCTCTGCTGAAAATTGTTTTTCTGTTCCAAGTCAGACTGTCCTGATTAACAAATGTTAAATAAAATTGACAGGCATTTGAATTATAGACTTCAGGTTTCTGAATGTTTAATTCCTTACATATTTGATGGTGCAGTGGTAGTATTGTTGCCTCACAGCTAGAGGTTTTCTGGTTTGATTCTTGGCTGGGGTGCCTTCTGTGTGGAGTCTGCATCTTATCCCCGTGTTTGTCTGGATTTGCTCTGGTGTCCTGCCATTTTACAAAGACATGTGTCTACAGTATTTCTCCCTGGGCCTCTGCTGAAAATTGTTTTTGTTCCGTCAGAAGTAAAATTGACAGGCATTTGAATTTCAGACTTCATATTCTTCAGAAAATACATAGTAAAACAACCTTTTATTCTAGCAATAAATATATAGTAACACAACCTTTTATTCTAGCAATTTTCTAAGTTTATAAGATGACTATTTGAAATTTGTCCTTATTTTGGGACTGCATTACCCTTTTATTGGCTTTGTCCAGGTTTTTTGTGCTAAGGTTGACAGCTATGGCAAGAACTGAATTCACTGAATATGTTTGAGGGCTGTATTCCCTCATTACTGGGTTTGTCCAGGTGTTTTGTGCCAAGAGGTTGACAGCTATGGTGAGAACTGAATTCATTAAATGATAGCCATTTAAGTTTCAGTCTTCCTCTCTTTCACAAAGCAGCTGATTTGGCGTAGTGGTATGTTGCTCTGACTGTTTTGCACAGGGACCTTGGCAGTAAAATGTATGGTGGTAACACAGCATTTTTCTTTCACAAAGCAGGTGATTTGGCATAGTGGTATGTTCTGACTCTTTTGCATAGGGACCCTGGCAGTAAAATGTATGGTGGTAACACAGCATTTTATTCTAGCAGCTTTCCAAGATTATACAAGCAATGTTTAATGTATCCCTGGTTTTTGCCCCTTTGACCCACCCCAATAAATTTGGCTTTTCCCAGATTTCTTGTGCTGCAAAGTTGAGATGCAGTTGAGTATTGAGTAGATTTTACAAGGAGCTGAGAGCTGCAGGGGAAGAGAAGTTTAGTGTTGATTATGCTAAGTCAGCTCGCATTGCTAATAGCACAACAGGTTGTGTACTTGCTTTTGATGCAGAAGGTTGCTGGTTCTACTCCTATAAGGGGTGAATGCTGTCGTACTGAAAGTTAAGATACTAACTATGAGCCTGTTATCAGTTTGCCATCTATTTCCTATTGCAATATTACTAGCTTATTTTTAATGTAATTTAGGCAATTTATTCCTCAGGGGCATCAGACACTTTATTTTTCGATGAAACCATGAAATATAAAGGTGTTTGCTAGCAGCAACCTCTTCATTACAGATTTATTTAACGTGGCATTATTTAGATGACTTTTTTACTACTTCAGAGATTGTGCATATTTACTGATAATGGTGAACTGTAGAATTGTGCATATTTACTGATAATAGTGGACTGTAGAAGTTTGAGTAGACTTTTATGATGGAAATGTTCTGAATTGGGCAGTTTTGTCATTGGTGCATGCGTTTTGTTTCATTGTTTACTGGAAAAATGTTCAAAGCAATAGGAAGGTGTATCAAAGAGCACATGTATGTTTCATATGCAAGGGGCCTATGATTTGAAAACAGCCCAGAATTAATCTTTATCTGCCACGGGTAAAATGTATTTTCTTTGAATGTGGGTTTCAATGTTGTTTCAATGAATGTGAGTTTCAAGGGCAGAGAAGTTTTAATGCCAAGTTTGTTTAGCAGATGTCTTAGTGTTTGTGCTGTAAAATGCAAAATAAATTTTCAAATGAAGTTCAAATCATCATAGAAGTAAATCAGTATGCACATTAGTGTTTATGGTAAATGGAGTGAAATAGCCAAGTAATGGCTGCAGGGGGAGGCTCCATTCGACCATGGTTTTGTGAGGGGGAAGGGTGGCAAACTTAGGCAGCCCCAGCTGAACTATACCTCCCAACTGTCCAAATTTTCAAAGAATGAATAGATTTTTTGCTTCTTATTTTTGGTTTGTTCCTCATAAAATATATGTTTTTTTCTGGCAAATCATTTAGGAATTAAGTCACTAAATAATGACACACTGAGTTTCAGACTTCATAACCTTCAGAAAAATGCATGCTAAAGTAAGACCTGTTCTATCAACTGTCTCAGTTTATACAAGAGCAATTTTTAGTACTGTTTATATGTTCCCCCAATATATTTGGCCTTGTCCAGATTTATTGCATTACAGGTTGAGAGGTACATGCAAATAAATTGCTTTATAGAATTAGGCATAGCCAAACCTCTCAACTGTCCCTGATTTTGACTCAAAATGTTGCTCTTCCCCTAATGATCCCTCCACAAAATAGCAATTTTGGAAGAAAACATGGAGGGTTTATAATTAAGGAATAACTAATCAGATTACTTTTATTTCAGAAATGCATGTAGATTATTTTATTTTGTCAGCTGCTCAAGTTAGCAGTACTAATATTAAAGTGTCCCTTCTTTGACAGGTTCCCAGCTGTATTGTGTTGCTATTTTATATTTTTACATCCACATTTTTGGTCCATTTTTCATTTTTTTGGCAAATTAGTGACAAATCATTAAACACTGAAGTTAGAAAATAATGACAGACATTTGAGTTTCAGATTTCATACCATTCAGAAAATTCATACTAATGCAAGACCTCTATTATCTTTCTAAGTTTATAAGAGCAATATTTTAAAAATTGTCCTTATTTTTGGGCCTTTGTCCCATTTCTTTGTATGGCTTTGTCCAGATTTCTTGCTCTGAGGTTGAGAGGTATGACAAAATGTGTCAGGGCCATCACAATTCAGCCAGAGACATTTCAAACTGTGACATACTTGTTGCACCCCACTCCCCCATGTAGTGACTCTGGATGTGTTGAAGCAAGGCAAGGAGTAGTTATGCAGTGTAAATGTGCAGAGTATCCCCCCCCCCATCCAAGGTAGACACAAGTACTAGAGTGGCTTTTCATCTGTCCTTGATTTTTACAGAATGGTCTGTTTTTTGTCATATTTTTGTACTGTTGATTTATGCTTATTACTCAAAGTACCTGTTGCTCTGTGTTTAAGTAGCAATACTTTAATGACCATCAGGTAAGCTTGGCTGAGATTGCAAGATGCAAGTAAGCCTTAATAAGCATGCTGTTAAAGAATTGCCAACATTGAAAGCCTTTCTGTTGCCATGTAGAGAATACTTAACTAGAAAATGTATAAGCCTTGGGTATTGAAATGCATATGACAGTATTTGTAATAAAGAACAGGATTACATTATTTTAAGAGTCTCATTACACATGGAGACTTCAGTCATCTCTGCAGGCTTTACCCGTAAACAGAATGCCAATCGTGTGGTCCATAACCTGTACAGTAATCCTTTTAAGCAATGTATCTTGAGCTTATTTCTTGTTTGCTTTTCATTTTTTACTTTGATCATGTTTTCCCCATGAAACAAGTAGATGTCAGGCAGCAGGTCTTTTTTTTTTTTTTGGATAAGGAACATTTTTACAAGTGGGGTCATCAGAGATTTCTACTTTTAGCATGTTACTTGGTACTTTAATAAAGCTGAATATAAATTATAATTAGAACTGCAGTGCAAGAAGTGGTTTGAGTTGAGTGCTGCTTGTTTTTCTTATACTTGATTTTGACTGGTATTCCATTAATGTATTTCTTGTTTTTCTTATACTTGATTTTGACTGGCATTCCATTAAGGTATTTAAAAAAAGTAATTTGTTTTTTCATGCCTCACAACCTTTTTTGTTTCCATCTAGATATTAAGCTGTCATGCAGCCAATGCATTGAAATATTTTTATTCTTCTACACTTCATTTTGTCTTGACTGGACTCTCATAATGACGGTTTGGCACCCAGGGCATTATATTTAGTTTTTGTGGTTTTGAGCATAGCTCCTCCCCTTTCTAGTTGGCCGCACCCTTTCCCATTGGCCCCACCCATTCAGCTGTCTCCTGCAGCCCCCCTTTGATTTGAAGTCACCAGCTGCCACTGACAGTCTGTAATGTGGAGCTATGAGAAGTGTGAATTTTTTTCTTTTTTATACTTCCAAATTTGTACTTTGACTTTTTATACTTGCATATTTTTTACTGTGGAGTTTTTCTCCCTGGGTATCTGCTGAAAAGAAGCACTAGCTCAGATGGACTAACCCGGTCAACAAATGTCAAATAAATAAATAAATAAATCATACCAGCCCCTTGGCTGACCAGAACTACAAAACATCTACTTCAAATATTTTCGGCAACTTAGAAATCATACTAAATGCCAAATCAAAATAGATTAAAAATCTATTGCTCTAATCTTCAATCCCCAAACCTTCAAAACCCAAAGGTATTCTGGTCAGCTATTAACAAAATCCTTAAACCAGGCCATGCCACCCAACAGCACTGCCACTCTTGTTATTACATATTTCATAAACTCAGTCACATCCCTAACCAAGTGCCACACCCCACCCACCAGCTCCTCCATCTCCAACAACACTTGAGATTCTGCCTCCTTTTCATTGCAACCAGTTCCTACCTCAAGCATTAAAAAATGTTTGTTAAAACTAAAACCCACTACCATAGCACCCAACAATCTCCCCAATGAATATCTACAAATGGCTGCTGAGGGTATAGCCTATCCGATTTCCATACTCATAAACCATTATATCACAGAAGCTTCTGCTCCAACACTATGGAATAAAGTTATATCCTACAACTACATAAAGGAAGAAATAACAGTGAACTTAGAAACCACTGCCCTATTGCTATCCTGTCCTCCTTATCTAGAATTCTTAAAAAATTTATTCAATCCCAGCTCTCACAACACCTCTCCAAAATTAACCTCCCCTTCTCCCAACACAGCTTCTGCCCCATCGTAGCACTGTAAAGCCCTCCTACATTTCAGTAATTCTGTAACTACTAATAGAAATGAAGGATGGCTAGTACCTGCCCTCTTTCTAGACGTTTCCAAAGTCTTTGATGTAGTGTCACACCCCATCCTCCCATAAAAACTCTTAACCCTATGATTTGATCATACTTCTACCACATGATTTAACAGCTATCACAGGTCCATAAAATGGCACAAAGACTTCTCCCATTTCCTTCCAGTCTCCACAGGCATCCCCCAAGGGTCAATTATGGTCCCATTCTTTTCAACATTTTTATTAATAACCTCCCATATGCCTCCAAATCATCCACAGTAACTCAGTACGCCAATGATTCCACACTCATATGTAGTGCCCAAAACCTTAACAGCCTGCAACAAATCACTCAAGAATCTTTTTCATCCAGTTAATCCTGGCTAACTGACTCACAGTGTTTTCTTAACCCCCAAAATAGCAAACTTGGTCTCTTTACTCCAAGACACCTTTCAGCCTAGAAACCCTCCTTTGATATTCTCTCAGCAAATAACATTCAAATTGAAATTGTCCCACATACTAAACTGCTTGGCATCTACTTTGACAATAGTTAACATTTGACTACCACATCCAACATCCAGTAAAGGAAACTCTTCAGAAATTGGGTTCCCTACATACAGTCAAAAATTTCCTGACTGACCAAACCAGAAAACACTTAGCTCTACCCTGCTACTCCCAACATTTCTTTACTCAACTCCTATTTTCAGCAACTTACAGGTCTCTCAGTTCTCAAAGCTTGAACAATGCAATCACAAAATAGCAAAGTTTACAGTAAATCACCAACAGAAATTGCACCACTACCTAGCACTCAAAGAGAACTAAACTGATACAAATGACTCCATTTACTATCCTACTCCTGACTTGAGACATCTCATAACCTCATCTATAAATCTACAAACTGTCCATCTCTGTCAACTCTAATCTGGCCACACTAACTTAACTCAACCCAAGTGCTGTTCCTCTATGTCACTAAATCTAACAATACAGCTGGTGACAGTCTGTTCTTAAACTATGTCACCAAAGGATGGAACATCATACCTATCTCTCTAAAAATAGAACATCTTAAACATTTGAAACAGTACCTAAAGTCACATCTGCAGAATCTCTGGTTCTGCCCTTGCACGAACCCTGGACAAGTACTCCTAGAATAAACCATAATTCCACACTTCTTCCTACCCTTGAAATGCTTCCTTCTCATCTTTTTTCTCACATCCCCTCTTGTCAATGCTCTCACCCAGTTGCCATAACTGGCTACTACCCCCTCCCCCGCTTTCCCCACTCACGTTATGCCCTCTTACATTCACCTCTAGAATCTTCTTTTCCCCTCCATCTCCTTCTTCTTCACACTTTTAATCATGCCTAGTCTTTCTCCTTCTTTGATCAATCTTTAGTCTACTACACCAGTTGCTGACTGGCAATTTGTTTGTTTCTTTCAGCTTTTCCCGGTTAGGGGTCGCCACAGTGGAACTTCGGTCCGCTAATGATTGGCAGTAGATTTTTACGTGCTGGCTTGCCGGGCCTAATGCACAACCTTCAACGAAGGAACGCCCATTCACGCATGTCTCCACACAGAAGACGCTCTAACTGAGAATCGAAAGGGCAACATCTAACTGTGAGGCGACAACGCTACCGCTGCTGACTGGCAATAAAAAAACAAAAAAACAAAACAAACAAAAAAAAAACTAAAGCATAAAAAGACACTGCTTTTAAGCAACTTTATGTCTATTTCATGTCTTTATTATGAAATTGCTTACTGAAGTTTACAGCGCTACTGGTCTACTGAAATTTATGTTTGTATATTGAATAATTCTCATCATCTTCCTTTGCTCATAACAATAATCTGTATCTGTGCCTTATTGTACTGTCTGCAATGACTCCATTACTATGCAGACTTTCTAATACTATCGAATGACTGTTCCATGACTGTGACTATACCACATATAAACGTTTACAAAATGTATTTATTCACTAGACTATGTATACACTTGTAAATATGCTGTTTTTTTCTACACTATGTACACATCTTTAATATATAACATTTGGGGCTTTTCTTCCTGGGGCTCTGCTGAAAAAGGGATACTCTAATGGCAAAAGAAACACACCAGACTCCTCCAGCAGACCACAACTGAAATGAACGGACTAGAAACAGGAGAGCTAAATAAACAAGTATAGTTTAATTTCTAAGTGCTTTCACCTTCAATAAAGGCATCATCAGAGATAAAATCAGAACACAGGAAGCAAATCTGCTTAAATATACCTCTCAAAAGTATTTAACCAATAAAAACCCGTAACAAGAACAAGTGTAGTAGCATTTAAAGTGACTGCATATATATGAAGCACAAATACAAATACATATAAAACAGACTTAAAAGACATAAACTTAATACTATGCTACTTAGAAGTGTAAACAAAATACTTAAATACTTATTTTCATTTAGAGCTCTTGCTTTTAAAATGCATTTAAGAGATAACATATCATTTAATCCAGGTGTATTAGTTGCATTTAACCAGATCTGCCAGTTTAATTTCTACCGTTCTAATAACATTTCACTATCTCCCCCTCTGTCTGACATACAAACCCTGTCAATAATGAAAAAAAAAATCTTCTGAAATCTGGACTTGACATAGTATGGGATTCTGTGCCAAAATGGACTTTCCTGGTCAACAAATGTAATGAATAAATAATAACCATAATGTAAACAAAGCTAACATACACTGTAATAGTGCATTATCAATAAATCTGTCTTAGCAATGTTACAGTGTTCATGTATATTTTGCACAAACTCGTTTGTTAACATTGCCCCTTTAAATATTCCAGAAACATTACACTGCCCCATTTGACCACATGAAACACCCTCAGTAACGTGTCTTACAGACTTGTTTGCAAGTTTCCCAGCCACATTTTTCCATCAATGAACACCATTAATACATGACACTGATTATCACAAGAACAAACTAGTTTAAACTAGCTCTTTTCCTCTCCCTGCATCCTGAAGACAGTTTCTTCCTCTGGCAATCCTCCATTCCCTCTATTAATAGTGTTTGTTGAACTTGTTAATATAAAATATTAAAGTGTAGTAACATAAATATTTTATTTTTATTTTTATTTATTTATTTATTAATTTCTTTCTTTATTTATTTATTTAACATTTGTTTACCGGGAAAGTCTGACTTGGAACCAGTCAATTTTCAGTGGAGGCCCAGGAAGAAACGCTCCAGACGCATGTCTTTGTAAAGAAATCCGAAAAAGCCTTGTAAGATGAAAGCACTCCTCTGGTAGCTCTCTATTTGCTTAAATAAAACAAAAGGTAATTTTTTAAAGCAAAATGCTTTGCATTTATTTTTACTGTTAATTCTGTCTCAAAGTTATACATAAGATTTTAAAATACTAGTAATCAGAGAAATAATGATATTAAATAAGTTACTCCTTGATCCCTTTCCAGTACAGAGTATATTGGACGGCATTAAATCTTAACTCGATGGTTATGATCATTCTATTATGATTCTAGGAAAAAAGAGGTCATGAGTTTGGATTTTTATCTGTATAGCATGAAATGATTATACAGTGTTAAAAACAAGTTATTTCCTAATCTTTTAAATATAACAGCTGTAATGCTAAAAAGTCAGTGCTGGAAGGTAAGTAACTATGCTGCAAACTAATGATAACTAAAAATGCATAAAGATGTGTATAACCATTATTTCTCAGCTTAGAATTGTAACGCCATGCAACAGCAAATTCTCATAAGCATGTAATTGCAGGAATAGGAATACACAGAATATAAAGTGTAATAATGGATGAAGCATACACATGAGAATGGATAATAAGATGTGACATGGTCACTGCATATAGGTTAATGTGGGATGTTGCACCAGTTCTCTGTAATAACAGGAGGTGGTTTACACTACAGCAGCATTGCAGAATGCATTTCTTAAAACTGTTGGAGCATAATAAATCAAGAGCAAAATAGATTATGGTGCTGATCCAACTGTTGCCCTGATGATCTTGGGCATCTTACTACGGTACTCCTTAATGCTTCTTCACACATCACAGACTGCCTGTTGAGTGACCACACAAAAACCCATGTAATTATTTCACCATTAAGCAACCCTCTTTGCAATGAACCATCCCTTTACTGAGTGACCACACAGATAGCTAAAATAGTAAAAAAAAAAAAAAAAAAAAAAAAAAAAAATATATATATATATATATATATATATATATATATATTATATATGACTATAAGCATTTCTGACTCTCTGATATCATTAATAGATTGCCTAAATCCACCAACACTGCAAGTTTATATAATCTCAAGAAAAAACATCACACACACACAATAGAAAAATAGTGGTTTCGTAGCACCCTCCATATGAAGATGTGCTGTTAATGCCCCCCATTATCCAAATATACTTTGTATTTGTATGTATCCTTTTTTGATCGGCTGAGTACTACTAGGCTAGTGGCCTCCTCATAGGAGACCTAATGTGGAATTTATACTACAAGGACAGATTTGGCTGGGGCATTAGGGCATGTCCCCCAATCTTTTTGACAGGTGCCATGGGATTTGGCTACATCCACCTGAGCAACCACCAACTTGAGATTGGACCTTCGTTTAATGTTTCAATCAAAGGACAATACATTCAGGAATGCAGCACCCATGTTATGAGCTACTGTCAGCCATCAGTCTACCTGTGTGGGAATAGAACCTACCGCCTTCTATAGCAAATGCAAACATGCTACCCGTTGCACCACTGACACTACAACAGGTGCTACCTCTAAGGCTGTATAAATTCTCAAAAAAATGCAAAACATTTAAAGAAGGCTATTTAGCTCCAGTGGAGCAGATGGAGCAAAAGGCTAAAGCCTTGATTACAACCCAGGAAACCTGTTTTTAATTTGTGGCTCTTGTGCTTCATGGATTTGGCAGGGAAAGATGAGCATGCCCATCCTGGAGGAAAGGGAGGTGGAAGGGGTGGCAGAGAAAGACACATAAGCCAAAATCCCTTGGAAGAGAAATAGAGGTACAGTACATGTTCTGTAGACAGTATTCAAGCTCACTAAGCCACCTCCTGATGGAAATCTTCATTACCAAGTGTAGGGGAGCATGCACTTGCAGGGGAAAGGTATTGTGGATTCCCATGGTGACATGGGTAACTTGCCACCCAAACACATCAAGAAAGTGCCCTTATTACTGAGAAGTGGACAATAGTACAAGCAACCCTCATGGCAGTCTGCACGAAAGTCCTGATGGCTCTCACCCCCATACTGTACTGGCATAATTCTATAGTATGGTAGAATGAATGGGAAGAATCCCACTGGGAGAGGTATGATTACCAATAGGCAGAGGAGGGCAAAATGCATCTAGAAATGACATATAAAGAAAATTCATTTATTTCTTGTTTTCTGAGTTGTACAACCTCATAAAAACAATTACACCACATTCAACAAGCAAAAACTTTGATGTACTGAGATGTTGACAGCAATGACAAGTTATTGCAAAGCTATGAATATTTTAACTACCCATAATGTAGCAGTCAAAAAATACAAACAGACCCAGTTTTGAAGAGTAGCAATG